>NC_049980.1:14473677-14474964 GCF_000003815.2 Branchiostoma floridae | reverse complement strand
TTCTCAAACCCGGTGATCCGCAGCTGAAAGTATAACACAACACTGTTAAGCGCCAATGGATTAGGATAAGGATAAGCATGTCAGTTTCAATTGATATTCTTGGGAGCTTCTCGCGGGGAACACTTAACTCTGGCCTGTACCAAAACTACAAAGCTCTAGAGTAGACATGTGTTAGTTTTTACTTCCATGAAAATGGACGTGTTGTTTCTCTCTGAAGCCGAAAAAGTGGCCCTAACTGGGAAATCAGTGATGGTTTATGAAACGAACAGCTTGATACAATCTGCAAACTTTAAGATGTTTACTTTGTGACCGATTGTTAAGGCAGGTGGACTTTAATATTGACCGGTGTCTTGCATAAGATGACAGACGAAGTATAAATCATGCAAATGAGACCTTATGTCCATAGTCAATGAGAAACTTATATATAACACGTGAATGGCAAATTGATAAATTGATAATTATTATTTGGCACAGGTAAGAGGGCGTGAGGCTCTAGTTTAATTTGATATACCACGGATAGATGGACCCAAAAATCGAGGATTATCGGGGATAAAGTTACATAACAAAGACCAAAAATCATGACGACCCGTCAACACAGTCTTGAGTTATTTTTAGCCCAGTGGGGCAAAAATGTGCAATAAAGGTCTTCTTCAATAAAGCGTTATTCTCCTCTAAACTTTAAAACATAATCGGGCCCTGCATTTTCAAGGGCTATACCACTAAAAAATCACGACCGTCGCACGTCCAGAACTCAAGAAGATATCAAAACCTGAAGTTTCACTACAGTTCTTCCCCAAGCTGCTGAGGGGCCCAACATCTATAAGATCATCCTGTCATGTTTGATAACTACAAAGCCCTAGACAAACCACACAAGCCAATTATGACTGTATGCTGACTGAAGAGAAATTAGGAGTTCAAGAGGAGCGGCTTCAACTGGAGCGAGACTCCTGCCAAACCGAAGAACTCTACTCTACTCTAAATCGTACTTGCTGTGTAGGATCGTGTACTCGTAGCATTTACATCAAGGAACCCAGATGTGGAAATGTCCCCAGAGACACGCGTACGAGAGACGCCACAAGCCCTCAGAACCAAGCACAAGGTAGGGTTATTTTGAAGACCCCTGGGGACCTTTTCACATCTGGGTTCCTTGATGTAGGCCACAGCAAGTAAGTTTTGCGGATTTCATCGATAGGCATATTGATTTTCGCCTGATTTCGAAAAAAAGAAGAAGTTTTGTTTCCATTATACGTGCGCTGGGCCACATGACAATAGAATAGAATTACGACA
>NC_049980.1:14470631-14473569 GCF_000003815.2 Branchiostoma floridae | reverse complement strand
AAACTGATTTGCTCTTGCCTTAGGCTAACTTCCGGTCAGCGGCCACATGTCCCATCAGAAGTGCGCGTAGGCTTACATATTCGGACGACTTAGATTACCTGGTACATACTGCTTCACGATCATGTAACCATGGCGACGGTGCCTCTAGTACATGATCTGTCTTCCGTACAGGAGCTGGGGGACTGTTTCCCACCGTTTTCGTCATGGAGGATTGTGTATATTGTTCGTAAACTTAGGTCTGATCATTTTTTCACCGATTTGAATTTCGCCACTAGCTTGGATGGAATGGGGCTGGTGAGGAGTTTGTATTGCCTTTATAAACACGTTAGAATATGCAAGGTAAATATTCTATGATGGATCCAGACAAGATTATTGGAACAGTTGATAGGCTGTTGTCAATAGTGCAAAGTAGAATCCTTATTGACAGGCCAGAGAGGAATTGGTCAAATGTAAGAACATACGTTTATCCCAGTGGTGAAACTTTTTGTTTTCTTTTTAACATTCATTCTTTTTTTTAAAACACATCCCAAGGGTTCAAAAAGCCACCAATCGACCAGTCTATAGCTGAGTCCGGACCTTTTGACCTTGTGGTTATAATCAGGTGTTGGGTGGAGGTCTGCATGGGGGGTCCTGACAACGATTTACGGTGAATTCAGAAGATCCCCCTACTTATTACGCTAATCAAGGAAGGCAATTATGCTAAATTGATTTTCCCTACAAATTTAGTAATACGGAAAATAAAATAGATGCCTACACCTTACGTAAAAGAGCAAGCTGACGACCGGGTTCCCTGGGCCGCCTAGCTAGCGGGCCAGGGGACTGTTTCTACTACTCACCTCTTGTGTATCAGTTTTGAACATTCAATTAATTATTCATACACTGGAATGTCTCATTTAGCACTGTTTCATACATTGTCATAGGATCATCCTCTAGATTACCTGGGTTAGGATTAACGGTTAACGTTATGTGTTATACACAGAGACGTTAGCAACAGTGCGAATTTTTGTGGTGCTATTTTTCACAATTATTGTTAAGGTACATGTAATGGTTTATAGGCCTTAGGGTTTATATTTCATTATCATATAGACAGGACATCAACCAATCAGAAGGCTCCATTTTCCCCATGTACTGCCCACAGCCAGGGTATCCCATCAAACTGTTTTATATACTGTATAACTTTTTGGTGCAGTCAGCACAATAGGGTTGAATCAATTCAACAGTCATGTTTAAAAACTTTAAGCAGCGTTGACTTTCATGAACTTTCAAGTTAAGCTTTGACTTTGGTGTTGGAGCTTTCCACACTTTTCTTAGGAAATTGAAGGAACCTTATGAATATGACCACTTGACATCGTAGATATGACTATACTCTAGTATGCTATACAGGTCTAAACACAATGCAGATTGACAGATACAGTATAACTTAATATTGATATGTTAATGATCATGATCATCATTTCCTGCTTTTTAGGATACGTTCCACATGATCTCCCTCGGCCTAAGACAGATTGTAGTGGAAACGTCCCACAAGCATCTTCATCTGCACAGCAGCTGGATAGCCCTAACTACCCAAACAACTATGGCAACAACCTGGACTGTACGTGGACAATACAGTCAGCATCAGGGACAGTTATCCGCCTCCACTTCCTAGCCTTTAGTGTGGAGGACAGGTATGATTACCTGAATGTTTTTAATGGACCAGCAGGCTCTGCAGACACTGCTGCACAGAGGTAAATCCATTTCTTTTAAGATCGAGAAATACAATGCACGCAATTCTGTAAAGATATATACATTGGCTGTAAATGCAGAAATGTTCGAAGTAGTTTTATGTTTGCGGTTTTCGCAGTTGCTTCCTTACCACAAACTTAAACCACCATGAACATTTTTCCATTATAGTATGTGTCACTATGTGACTACGTTCTATAGTGCTACCACGAACTTAAGACCACCACAAAAACTCGTACGGAAATAAATCCCCGCAAACTTAAATGCATTTACAATAATATGTCAATAATGGGTACTGCTACACTACAACTTTACTGACTCAGAGGTCTTCTTACACTGTCTCAATTTACAAGTCGTGTAGCCCTGTAAATGTGTATATCTCATATGATATATAAAGTTAAACCAAGTTAACATATGTACTGTGCAATGACACAGATACGGCAGGTAAGGTAGGCAAAATGTTTGTACCTAACTTCTTGTATTTTGGTGTTGTTGCAGGCTAACAGGCAACACTGTGCCTGATGACTTTGTGAGCAGTGGAAACACAGTGACTCTCCAGTTCACTAGTGATGTTTCTGTTGTGCAATCAGGTTTCCAGCTGGAGTATACAGGTAATTCTGAATCCAACACTACGTTATGTCAGTCACTGAGTAATCAATACCAGTGTTGAATAATATATCAAAACATACTGGTTACAACTGTTACCTCTGGATATTTTTTGGCATAGTAACATCCTTCTCTGAATATCAAATATATTATTTTGAAAAATGTGCCAAAAGTATAATATGACCTGGCCTGCCTTCCATCAACAGCAAGAGTGATTGTAAATTATGTTAAGCCAATGATGCTGGTCAGGTGGTTCGGGATTGAAGGTAACTCTAAGTCAATTTTGAATTTGCCACAGAGATGTCAGCTAGCAGCTGTCCTGATCCAGGTGTTCCAGACAATGGGCAGGTGGTTTCAGGTGGCTCTCCCTTTGGTGTTGGCAGCCAGGTATGTATTATAATCTTTTAGCTGTGCCAAAGGTATTTGAGTATATAGGCTATGATGTTGTCTTCATTGGAGACCACAATTAGTTCTGTGTTATTACCTCAGACTTACGTCAGATTTAGGGAGGTGGGATTGGCATCCTATATACATGTATATAGCCCATGTGGATAGCTTGACTTGTTTTCAACATTTTTGCTGATTAGTGGTTGCTCACATGCTCTTATAT
>NC_049980.1:14443297-14470228 GCF_000003815.2 Branchiostoma floridae | reverse complement strand
AATCCCATACATGTACCTTGGCCATATGGATCAAATTCCATGGATCTGTACGTGGGTGTCTGATCCCAGAGTCGGCTCCAGCTTGTACACGTTATATGTTAAGGATTGCAGTTGTCATTTCGGGAAGTGATGATGTAAAGCTGGCAGCCCCTTGTATGAGGAATCTTCATGTCTAAACCTCAAACCCTACATGTAAAAGAACCCAACACACTTATTGAGAAGGGTAGGGGAGATCTGGTGTGCTTGTTTGGCATTAGGCCACATTACATGCAAATAGAACTTTGGGGATGTGGATAACATTCGTTTCATTTCCTTGACTTGTACCTGCAATCATCAATATTGAACATCATGCCATTTGCAATCCCCGTGCCATATCGGAGTTACACATGCTTTGTTATCCTAGTTTGTGATACAGCAAATCCTTTGCACTCCTCCTTGGTTGCAGGTTCCTGTGGTGGTGACTTTGTGGATGCATCAGGAACCATCACTAGCCCGGGGTACCCTGTAGGATATGACAACAATGAGAACTGTGTGTATAATATCAGAGCCCCCAGTGGAAACTATATAAGACTAGACTTCCAGGCATTTGGGACAGAGTCTGGATTTGACTTTCTGAAGATCTTTGAAGGTGGAAACCAAGTTCAAAGGTAAGTATAGGGTTATCTGTTAAATTCAATATCTGTTTCCACTTGAGTATTGTTGGTACAAATTAAGTCAAGTTAACTGTTGCGAACAATGAATATTTATTTAAGGAGGCATCATATTAATTAGATTGCTCCAACAGTTTGGTAACATGAATGTCCCTCCCCTCTACATACAGGTACTCTGGACAAAGCCTCCCACCGACTTTCATCAGTAGCACAAATGCGGTTCAACTCAGGTTCACCAGTGATGGGAGTGTAACAGGCCCAGGCTTCAGTCTCACCTATCTTTGTAAGGCTTCTGTATGGACAATAACTTGATGGCTGTGGTTTCTGATAGAGATGCAAAATTATGTACTATCCTTTATCAGCTATGGTACCTACTTGCAGTGAGTATCATTAACAACACTGACAGGGTTCAAATTACAATTGGTAAAAAAATAACAGAGTTCTAGGAAATCTTTAATCATACAACCCTGAAGTATGGGAGCTTAATGGGATGATTTGTTGATGAAGGCTGGACAGAAACTTAAGGTGAACATTATTAAAGGCATTGCAATCTCTACAACTGGATACAATTTTGAGATTTCCTTCCAGACATTCCATGTGACATCCACCACTCTTCTTCAACATGACACTAGGTGCAGTGCTGCTGTGTGTTCATATCTACTGAATGATGGCTGTCACAAAACATCTGGAAATAATTTTCCTAACCATACCAGCTTATAGAGATAGTGTGATTTTGTTGTGTGACATCTTCCTGGTTTTCAACATCTCACAGAGTTTCTTGTTACCTCCAGTTACCACCAGTCCCACTGCTGGTCCTGTGGGGACCTGCCCTGATCCAGGCAGCATTGTCAATGGCAACAGAAACCCCTCCACTGGTTCCACTTTCAATGTTGGAGACACGGTAGGTCAGCACTCTGCACACACAGAACTCCAGAATGTTGTTTAAGAATCTAATGTGCATACATTTGTATGTAAGACTCCAGAATTTTGTTTCAGAAATTCAGAATGTAATGTGCATACATTTTTTGTCTCAGAATGTAATGTGCATGCATAAGACTCCAGAAATTTGTCTCAGAATGTAACGGCACTGAACTTTAATCCAACGCAACTTTAATCCAACACTTTTCAGAACCCATCTGTCAGTCAAAAACTATCTCCGGTATGCAAATTCTCTTGAGTGGTTTACAAAACCAGTAAGGTATACGACTTAAAACCTTGTAAGTTTGAGCTCTCAAAGATCGCACGTTGCAGCGACAGGTTAATCAATCTTCTGGTATGTTTTCATGCTAATAATCAAGCCGTGGGAGGAGGGCAGCGATTGTAATTTCAAGCAATCGTACTCTTTGTCCTCACATTTCACATTAATCATCACAGTAAATATAGCGAAATATCAATAACCTGTCCGTCCAACACAACCAACATGCCTTGAACTGTCCCTCTTTAAAGTACAGGGCCAGGCTTTGTTACACAAATTCAATGGAAATCCGAACACGCGCCATTTTGAATCATATTTCAGTATGCCCCTTCACCCTATTTTTGAAAGTGATCACATCCAAAGGCCAGTAGGACGGATCTCACTGGCGATACCAACAGACCCCACATGGGGGACGTACTGTGGGGAGTTTGTACTGTGTTTTGCAGGTATATTTTTGGGAGCCATTCACAAACAACGTATTTTGCCACCATTTGCTTACCAAACAACTGATGAAAAGTTTCATAGAACGTCATAACTGTGTAGTAGAACAGCAGAACGGATTTGCCACTGGTTGATGCATTTTTGGGCCGTGTTTTGATCTCCACTATCAGCAGTTTACCGACATGCCGATTTGCCAATTTAACCTTGAGTAAGTGCCTGCCGATTGATACAAATTTGTCGTTGTAAATATGAAATCCATAGATAAACAGCCTTGTTATATTATTGTGTTGGATTAAAGTTCCACTTGGAATAGAATCCCAAGGGACTTGCTATCCGTTACACTCTGTTTGAAGTGTTATTTTCTCGCCACACCACAGAAAGTTGCAGACCAATGCATGTGTAGCAATAGCCAGAGAAACATAGTAAACAATGCACTAAACAGTTTTTGGAATGCGCAAAAGCCTGCTCGTTTATTTATGGTTCAGTTTTGAATATGCTGGAATGTGTTGGATTAAAGTTCAGTGCCGTTAATGTGCATGTGCAGGACTCCAGAGAATTTGTCTGTTGCATGTGATATCTTTTTCACACAACATTTAGAAGCTGTAAGATACATCATCCTTCAAACATGACCTTTTACATGTATATTGTGCATTTTGTGGAAGTGCCCTGTAGTCCCTGGCTCATATCTTGCAAAACTATCAATGTTGGTGGTATCTTTATTAAGACTTAGAAAAAGTTAAATCTTTCTTTCGAATTGTTATCTTCCACTATACAGATCACCTACAGCTGTAATGCTGGATTCCAACTAGTTGGAGCAACCACCTTAAACTGCACGGTAGGGCCACCTCTACCTGGTTCATCTCAACCAGCTGGCTGGGACAGTGCACCACCAACATGTCAGGTTGTAGGTGAGGAACTATCATATCAAGATCACTGTAAAACTTCTCCTTATATCTTATTACAGACAGATGTTTGGCTGAACATTTTTAGTTGTTCAATTTTGCTTATTATCATTTGTCTGTCTTTTTTCTTTTTTTCACCTGCAATTAGCCCTCGGGCAAGAATTTGCAACTTATTATTAAAGAGTTAGATCTAGTCACTGAGAAAATCTCATTGTCTATCTGGTAGTTGGGGTGGCAATAAAGTTGAATGTATAGATCAAGACTGCTATTGACAGTATTCTTACTGGATTGAGAGTGTTTCAAAATTTTGGTTTACAACTTGTGATTGATTGATGATGTAGCCCTTAGTATAAGGTTTGTCAGCAGCCTACTATAAAATTGCTTTTCTGAACTAGCAACACCAACCAGTGCGACTGGATGTGGAGGCAGCCTGACGGCTCCTTCTGGAGGCCCTTTCGCATCACCCAACTATCCCAGTAACTATGGCAACAACGAGATTTGTGAGTGGTCCATCACCGCACCGACAGGAAGCACGATTCGGCTCACATTTGACGAATTCGACGTCGAGTTAAACTATGACTTTCTATACATCTACGATGGATCCAGTGATAGTGCTCCACAGTTGCAAAGGTAATGCCCCAATAAACTAGCACATAATCATGTTTGCCTGTGTGAACAGAGGGTTTGTTTTCATCATGTCCATTTGTGTTGGTGTGTGTTCATAGTTACTACAGTGGCAGGATGTTAGGAGAAAGATGTAAATAAAGCCTGGCAGGAAGGTTGACCACAAAGGTGAGACTTGCAGGAATGGCAGAAACTGTCAGACATGACAGGTCATGGGGTCAGTGGAAGAGGCTACTGTTTCATGGGGGAGTATTGTTTTTGGTCAGTCTGTTCCAGCAAAACAGACCAACAGTGAAGAAATACAGTTGATAAGGCTCGTATTTACCATCTATCCATTGATTTATAGGTTAACAGGCTCCCAGGGAGTCGACCCTATCACCAGCACGTCTAACATGGTGTTCCTGAGATTTACATCTGATCAGAGTGTCACAGCACATGGATTCCAGTTCTCCTACACAAGTAAGGCCTTTCACTGCATAGCTCATATTTTATATACTGGTATGCTTCTTGTTCAGTTCAGTTCAGTTCAGTTACCCTCGTAGTATGAGGTGCTGCTGCTCCAGACAGCTCTGTCTAGCAAGATGGCCAGCAGGTCAACTTATTCCTCCAGCACTTTCTTTAGTGTCAGCTACGGTACTAATGCTACTGACCTGAGACTGTATGAACTACTTTTTAAAATTAATTCAACTCCCTTTCCACAAACTATAATGCACAAAAACTGTACATTTAGGTAGATGTAAGATGTATCATAATGGCTTTTTGTGCTAGACATATTAACAACCATTACTTAATTACTAATTACAAAATAATGTATTGTATGGGATGAGAACAGGCTTTTACAATTGTTGGTGGAATTTATAAAATCTAGGCATTTTTTGTGATGTCTTATTATGTGTACAATGTGGGTTTCTCTCATTTAATGATAAATCCTTGGATGTGAAGGAGTAATCATATTGCTGTATGTACTCCAGGCATCATTACAGGCCAATGCAGGGATCCCGGGGTGCCTGACAATGGGAATAGGGATAATGACAGTAACTTTGCAGTGGGCCAGACTGTCACCTACAGCTGTATGACAGGGTATCAGCTGCAGGGGACTGCCACTATCACCTGCCAGTCTGATGGGTCATGGAGTGATTCTACACCAACTTGTGAAGGTGATAGCGCTACATGTGTAGATGTCATGAGCTCCAAGTACTAGCAGCTGAGCTCCAACTTGTAATTTCACAAAGTTTCTGTTTAATAGTTATGAGAAGTACTAATAGTTTCATTGATAAATGGAAGCAAACAGTCAGTATATGAGTTTGTCCAAATTAAAGCCTGCAGGTAATGTTACGCTTTAATTCCTATTTATTGCTGCACATGATAGAACCACCAACAGGGGGCAATGAAAGGATCATTACCCTACGTCTCTCCACACATGAGGGTCCTGTCAACCTTCTATGTGTCTATGCTCCAACGTTACAGGCTACTTCTGAAGTTAAGGACCGGTTCTATGGGCAACTGGACAGTACAATTAAGAAAATCCCAGTATCAGAACACATTTTCATCCTAGGCGACTTTAATGCCAGGGTGGGCACGGACCATGAGTCATGGCAGACTGTGCTAGGTCATCATGGGATTGGAAAAATGAACGAAAATGGTCAGAGGCTCCTTGAGCTATGCTGCTACCACGATCTCTGTGTAACAAATACCTTCTTCCAGAATAGAACTATTCACAAAGCATCCTGGCGACACCCCAGGTCGCAACGCTGGCATCAGCTGGACCTAGTCATCACACGTCGTTCCTCCCTAAACAGTGTGTGCAATACAAGAGCATACCACAGCGCAGACTGTGATACTGACCACTCTCTAATATTGCTTCGAAGATAAAGCTAAGACCTAAAAAATTGCACCATGCGAAGAAGAAGGGCCAGCCCAAAATTGACGTCAGTAAGACTATGCTGCCAGACAGAAACCAGAAATTTCTAGAATGCCTTGAAGGAACTTTGAACAACATCCAGCCACAGGATGCTGAGCACAGGTGGGAAACACTGAGCAAAACCATCTACAGTGCAGCAGCCCAGTCGTATGGAAAGAAGGAGCGAAAGAATACAGACTGGTTCGAAGCATACATATCAGAGTTGGAACCTGTCATGGATACAAAACGCAAAGCCCTGGTTTCCTACAAGCAAAATCCCAGCAGTCAAAACTTACAAGCATTAAAAGCTGCCCGACACGAAGCCCAGCGGGTCTCACGTCGTTGTGCAAACAACTACTGGCTCCTGTTGTCAGAGCGCATCCAGCTTGCTTCAGCAACTGGAGACATCAGGAGGATGTACGAAGGCATCAAACAAGCCACGGGCAAACCAATTAAAAAGAGTGCACCCCTCAAAGCAAAGTCAGGAGAGATCATCACTGACAAAGACAAACAAATGGCACGTTGGGTAGAACATTACTTGGACATCTACTCAACAGAAAACTCAGTCTCACAAGATGCACTTGACAATATTGAAGACTTCTCTGTCCTTGCAGAGCTGGACGCTGAACCTACCATTGAGGAGCTGAGTAAAGCCATTGATTCCATGTCAAATGGGAAAGCGCCTGGTGAAGACAATATCCCAGCTGAGATCATAAAGAGTGGGAAATCTGTCTTGCTGGAACCACTACATGAGCTACTGTGTCTTTGCTGGAAAGAGGGCAAAGTACCTCAGTCGATGCGAAACTCCAAGATAGTCACTCTGTATAAGAATAAGGGAGACCGTACGGATTGCAACAGCTACAGAGGCATCTCGCTGTTAAGCATCGTGGGAAAAGTCTTTGCCAAAGTTGTCCTTACCAGGCTCCAGGTTCTGGCAGACCGGGTCTACCCAGAATCCCAGTGCGGCTTCCGAGCCGAGAGGTCCACAACCGACATGATTTTCTCCGTACGCCAGCTTCAGGAGAAGTGCCGCGAACAGCAGAGGCCGCTATACATCGCTTTTATCGATTTGACAAAGGCGTTCGACCTTGTTAGCAGAAGAGGCTTATTCCAACTACTAAGGAAGATTGGTTGTCCCCCACAGCTGCTAGACATCATCATCTCCTTCCATGAGGACATGAAGGGTGTGGTCAGTTTCGACGGGGAAACCTCTGAGCCCTTTGCAATTCGGTCAGGTGTGAAACAAGGGTGTGTGCTGGCCAACCTGTCTTTAGACAAGGAAATTGACAGACGGATAGCTAGGGCGACAGGAGTGATGACCAAGCTCGGAACAATAGCCACCTGACGCTTAACACAAAACTTGAAGTATACCGTTCTTGCGTACTCAGTACGCTTCTGTATGGCAGCGAGACCTGGACTACATATGCCAAACAGGAAAACCGCCTTGAAAGCTTCCATCTTCGATGCTTAAGGCGCATTCTTGGGATTTCTTGGAGGGACAGAGTACCCAACACCACTGTTCTGGAACGTTCCTGTTCCCTGAGCATCCATCTTCTCCTCTGTCAGCGACGTCTACGCTGGCTGGGACACGTATCCCGAATGAAAGATGGACGCATCCCGAAGGACATCCTGTTTGGTGAACTAGCGACAGGAAAACGGCCAGTAGGACGACCGGCACTGCACTTCAGAGATGTCTGTAAGCGTGATCTGAAGCTAACTGACATTGACCCAGCCAGCTGGGAACAGATTGCAGCAGACCGCAACAGATGGCGCCACACGGTCAAGGATGGTCTTGCAAAGGGCCAGGAAAGACGTACAGAGCATCTTGAGTCAAGGAGACGCAAACGCAAAGAGAAACCGCAACAGGGGTACCCCTCTGCCTTCATATGTCCAAACTGTGGCCGCGACTGCCATGCCAGGATCGGCCTACAGAGCCACAGTAGACGCTGTCAACCACCGTGACCTGAAACAGAGTGCTACCATCATCTGTAAAGATGGAAGGATGCCTACTACTACTATATAAAATGTAGATATTATGTTGTGATGTTACATCAATATGGATACGTTTACTTGATGAGGTAATAACTTATGTTCTGTTTACTTTCATTATCAGCATCCTGTGGTGGAACCTACACGGACCTGTCCGGAGTCATCATCTCTCCTGGCTATCCCAACTCCTACCCCAACAACGCCGAGTGTGTCTGGACTATCCTGGGGGGCACCACGTCCAGCGGAACCCCACGGCTTATCGAGCTCACCTTCAACAGCTTCAGCCTAGAATCCAACTATGACTTTGTGTACATCTATGACGGCTATACCAATGGCACACAACTTAACAGGTTTACTGGTGCTAATGTCCCAGACCAACAGAGAAGCACGACCAATATTCTGTCTATCAAAATGACTACAGATGGCTCTGTCCAGCAGGGTGGCTTTCAAGCAGCTTACCAAAGTAGGTGTTCACATGGACACAATTTACATGTTGATGTAGTTAATTTTCTGAAGATAGAATCCATGTAATAAATCAGGACAAAATGCATCTTAAGGCCACACCAATTTAATTTCTTGGTTCTCGAATTTTTTCAGAAAAATTTTGGGGCGGTCGGTAAAAAAAAAAAATGAAAAAAAAAATTTGCAAAAAGTCTGGGGTGAACATATGAGGCTAATATAACCAAAAAAAACAAGCTTAGTAGTCAAGTTTTCAGCTTTTCATGGCATGATTTATCCAGCTTATTGGTTGGTTTCTATCGTGTGACTACAAAGAAGCTCTCTGATTGGTTTATCAGCAGTATGTACCCCTGGAATGGTTTTTTTTACAGGTCTGCGATAGCAAAACCTATATTGTTATTGTTGGGACTAATTTTTTTTTCCAAATCGGAAAAAATCGGTCGGGAAATCCGAGAACCAAGAAATTAAATTGGTTTGGCCTAATGTAGCTTTGACATCAACACTAACACAATTCTAAGAACATGTACTAGTACATGTATGTAACATTGTATCATTCACTTGCATACATTAGATAGCATTTTTGACTGCGCTGTGACAGATTAATTACATCACATTGTTGTAATACCAGCAAAAGTTCAATGTTAGATTTCATGCAGAAAAAACAGCATTCAAACTCACTTATGATCTTGATTTGTTCTCCAACTCCCAGTCCTAGGATCTGTGGCCTGTGATAACCCTGGAGCACCCCAGTTTGGCAGCCTGGTGACTAGTGTTACAGGAAACAGTTTCCCTGTGGGTTCACAGGTCACCTTCAGCTGTGATGCAGGGTACGACCTGAGTGATAACTCACCGATAACCTGTCAGAGCAACGGCCAGTGGTCTGGACCAGTACCCACCTGTGATGGTAGATATGATATGTCATCGTTTAAGTTTCTTTAAAGATGAGAAAAGGAGACAATATGAGTAGATTGTTGTGTTTTGTTTGTATTGATAGCAAACTTTGCCTGTGTTTCAGTCCATAGTCAGCTGTGCCCAGGCACACACATGTACCTGAGGTCAATGACCCCAGGGTCACCTGGCTTGCATGTCTATTTGTTGGTATCTATTGTCAGTCATTCTGTACAACTGTCACATCCTCAGCTGCCTGTGGTGGCCAGCGCACGGAGTCCTCTGGTACCATCCAGTCTCCTGGTTACCCTGGTCAGTACGGAAACAACCTGAACTGTGAATGGGTCATCACCTCACCCACAGGCGCTGTGGTACAGCTCCAGTTTGAAAGGTACTAGAATCAACATTGGATATTTTCTCATACTTGTTAGCCATTGAAATTAACAGTTAGGGCCACATTTGGGCCTCAGAAAATTTACTGCTAGTAATTCTTTGTATGTGATGACTGTTAATTGTATCATCCAATTGCTGATGTTAACTGTTCTATATGGTAGGATATCTCCAGTAAACAAGGTTCATGAATTAAGTGATGATACTTTGATGTAATCTTATTCTTCAGATTGGACCTTGAGGATGGCTATGATATTCTGGAAGTTCGTGATGGGACAGATGGGTCCTCACCATTGCTCCAGCGCCTTACAGGCTCCAACACACCAAGCCCCATCAGGAGCACAGGCAGCTCCCTGTACCTGAAACTCACCACTGATTACAGTGTCACACAAACTGGCTTCAGGGCAACCTTTAACGGTAAATCTTCTGTATTCTTGAAGGATTCTGTTGGCTTGTGGTCACACAAGTCAGCAGCGATAACGTTAGATATGTTGAATTTGATATCAAATTTTTTTTGCAATAGTTTGTCTTTTTCAGGTTTTCCTGAAATCAGCTCTGTGTACAGAGGTATAAGTGTGTGTCTTTCTGCAATTATGTGATGATATCTAATAGTTGTAAGTAGGCAGGTCTTGGAAAGACAGAGGTATATCATCAGTGTTGGGCCTTTTGGTAGCTATCCCCTGTTTTGCTGTCGCACTTTCTTTTTTTTTTTCTATCTTTTGTCCTGAACATGCTATGTTTTTGATTTTTAGTGACAGGCAGTTTCTGACTTCGGGAAAATACGTTCAGACCCCCCGCATTGTGATCTGAAACAGCAGGGGTATTCTTGTTAAAAACTTCCAAAGGATTACTGAACCTGAATGAAATGAAGGATGTTCATAGAACTAGATGTAAATTATGCTTTTCACCCTTGGCGGCCTGTGTGTGTGTGATATGTGATTTTGGTAAAAGAGATCAATGAACATAGATGCTACTCAGGACTTTTGCATAATCAGTGAGAAATAAAACAAGACATTTACAACAACTTTAGATATTTCAGGTAGGTATGAGACCCTTAATCCTTTCTTTGCTCTATATTTTGCTTTGTATTTGTTTATTACTAGAATTCATTTATAACTTACTGCCCTGCCATATAGCACACTTTTAAATGTACTTCTGTCTCTTAAGAACTAGACATCTTGGGGTGAGAGCTACATGTACATTAACTATTTTGCCTTCTTTGCTAACAATATTCAGATGAGGTAGCTATGGCCTGCCCTGATCCTGGTGTTCCAGCCAATGGCAATCGTGACGGAGACTTTTTCTATGTGGGTAGCACCGTCACCTTTTCTTGTGAGCTTGGATATGTCATCAGTGATGCCACGCCCCTTACCTGCCAGACAGGTAGCACACCATCATGGTCTGGACCAATTCCAACTTGTGATGGTTAGTGGCAGTTGCTATTGTTTTGCTATTGTGTTTTGATGTACCATCCTATTGTCAAACAACGCCATCAAGATACTATGTGAAAATGAATCAATCTTATGAAAGAATGATTGTTAATCTGTAATTTTGGTTTTGGTTCTATTTTACAGCCCTCTGTGGTGGTTACCTCACTGCTACAGAAGGAATTGTTTTGTCAAAGAACTATCCCAACAACTATGGAAACAACTTGAACTGTAATTGGACTGTTGCTGTTACACCAGGGAAAGGTGAGACATATAATTGGTTTCAATTGAGGATGCTGACTTTTTTTCCTTCTTTGAAACTGATTTAAGTATTCACCATTCGCTTCTCTTTCCTTCAGGCATCAACTTTCAATTCAACACGTTCAGCTTGGAGGCCAATTATGACTATTTGAAGATCTACATTGGTGACAACCCAAGCACAGCAGCTCAATCATACACAGGACAGACTGTGCCCAACCCATATTCTGCAAACTATCACATTGTCTTTCTAGTCCTAACATCTGATCAATCAGTTTCTACCTCAGGATTTAACATCAGCTATACCAGTGAGTACTACAATTTTTTCAAATATCCTTCTCCCTGCCTACCATAGGAAACTAGTACCTCACAGGCTTTAATTTGGTCATTCTATTGATTAAATTCTTATGGCTCTGTGACTTTTTTCTGTGGCTGAAATTATGAGGGGAATTGGATGGTGCTACAAAAATTCCATATCAGCTTATCAGTAATGAAACAGTAGGAATAATCATGATTAAGAGTAAAAGATTCATCTGAGGATTTTCTGTAGCAAGTTCTGTAGCAGCAATCATATCAAAATACATGAATTGTCCTTTTTTGAAAGATAACTTTTTATGTTACAGCCTTTGACCTGTCAGCAAACTGTCCATTTCCTGGGAGTATAAACAACGGTTACAGTAACCAGGGCAGTGGCAATGTTTTCCTGGTGGGGGAGTCCATTACATATGGCTGTAGCCCTGGGTATACCCTGGCAGGGACAGCAACACTCACATGTATCAATGGCAACCCTCCACAATGGAATCATCCTTTACCTCAGTGTCAAGGTAAGTGAGTCAATATCTTATAGTTATGATTAAAAAAGTTTTTAGGTATTTGGCATCTCCTGAGCAGATCAGCATTGGTCAGCTAAATATGGAGATTGTGAGAGCTTGAATAAGCTGATTCAAGATTTAAGATGTTTACGCACAGTGTGATACATTGCTGGTAATATGCCAAAGTTTAAGGACCCAGAGACATAAAAACACATCTAGACATGTGTCAGCTATTAGGGTTTACACAAAACTGTGTAGAAGTTTAGTAGTGGTGCAAGGAGAAGTCTGCTGCACTCTGCTGTCATACTAGTTCCTGGCAATACAACAGTTACTTTCCTTAAAAAAAGAGCCAATAGTACAATTACTATATTGATAACTGTGGTGTATGCTTCTGTTATTCCATATACAGCCCAGTGTGGTGGTACACACAGTGGACCCATTGGTACTATTCTTTCCTTTGGGTATCCCAACAACTACCCCAACAACCTACGGAGCTGTGCTTACGAGATCTCAGTTAATCCAGGGGAGGGGATTATCTTAACGATTACAGACTTCCAGACAGCTGGCCCTGGTGACACACTGACGGTGAGTCTATCACTATACACCACAGCATCCATCCCAACCCTGAATGTAAGGTGATAATATTTCAAGAGAAACTTCAAATTTTGCCCCTTTCACTATTTTGATCCTAAGCAATGTTTTGCTTCATATTTTCCATGTTCAGATCTATGATGGCACTCAGGATTCCCCATCTCTTGGGAGCTTCAGTGGAAATCAGCTAACACAGGGCCAGATGTTCAACTCCTCCTCCAACCGTATGTTACTGATGTTCAACACTGATGCTTCAGGTTCAGCAAGGGGTTTCAGTATTACATACAGATGTGAGTATCAAACATGACTCTTACAATAAAATTTTGTTTTTAACTTTAACAATATACCATGTAGTGGTTTTACCAATTGTTGAGAAGGTGATCTTGTATGTACTTTAGTGACTGATACTGTCACTTCTAATCGGTTCACAATACCCTGTGCATTGCAATTTTCTTTTACAATGTTGCATGAGCAATTTACAGCTCAACAGCAATATTGTCTCATCAAAGCTACTTTCCTGCTAAATCTGGAAGTGTTATCTTCTGCAGCATATGCCCTTCCATCTGAGTGTCCTGACCGAGGCAGTCCAGCCAATGGACAGGTGGTGCAGATTACAGGGTTTGGAGTGGGAGCTTTTGCAATCTACGACTGTGATGAAGGCTACACTTTCCGTGGCAACCAGACTATCAGATGTGTGAGAAGCAACCCTCAGTCCCGTCCACACTGGGACAGTGACCTGCCAACATGTACAGGTAGTGGCCGTAGTTTTAAAGTGTTCTGCAAGATGATTTGTAACAATGCTCCACATTTTTGTATCAACCTCAAATACAAACTGCTACAATGATTTTCTTACAGCTGCATGTGGAGGAGATATCCGGGTCCCTAACCCAGGGACCACAGGACTGATCTTGTCCCCAGGGTACCCAGGACTGTACTCTAACTACCAAGACTGCACATGGACACTGCAGGCTCCACAGGGACAGTTATTTACACTCCAGTTCAATGCCTTTGAGTAAGTTTGCCCTTACAGTTAACAAGAAAATGATTCATACCCTTTGTAATTGTAATTGGCTTGGAAATAATTTTGGTACTGACTTAACCCTTAAACTGCCAGAGTTTCAGCCCTATAAAATGCTATAATTGCCAGGGTTGGCCGCTGACTTCCAAAAAGACACCCCCGAACAAGGCCGAAGTCCCTAACTTCCGGGGTTTGTGCGCTACACGCGCGCAAAGCTGCTACTTCTGGGGAATACGCTATCCAGGATATATCGGGGCACGGCACACAGGGCATGTATATGTGTGCCGGATATATCCGGTTTTGGCAGTTTAAGACAAATTGCTCATAATCTCTCTAATAATCAGATTTCTTTCTTGCTTAAACTGTTGACAGTATTACAATATTTCTTCAAATGTTTCTCCAGCTTAAACTCTCAATGGTTAACTATGAAAAAAGAGAAATTCTATGATTTGCAGAATTGACTATGAACTGAAATAGTTTATGTACCATTACATGATTCTTCTACAAAATGTACATGCTGCAAAATTCATGTTATTGAATAAGGATCTAGCCATAGTGTATATCAATGATGTTTTCTGTTCTTTCTGTGTACAAAAAGACAATTTCCAAAGTATCACTATTGACAATGCCCTGTTTTGCCAACACAGCATAGAGACTTGTGGCAGTGACAGAAGTTGTACCTGTGACTATCTGATAGTCCGTGATGGTGATGCGGCCACATCTCCCATGGCAGGGGGAGGGCGCTTCTGTGGTCAGCTTCTGCCTCCTGACATCAGCCTCAACAACACCAACACCATCCGCATAGAGTTCCACACTGACCTGTCTGTCACAAACCAAGGCTTCTCTATAAGATACACAAGTAAGCTTATCTTCTTTTGCTGCTGGATCAAAGTATATTTTCATGTGCTTGTCTACAGTAACATACATGTACAGTAGGATGTACAAGACTAGAAAACATGATCTTGTGAGGGTCTTTACCTGTGACAGAGATTGTAGTCTCAAGACTTCTATAAAAGTTGTTAAGAACATACAGTTACATCCATGGGCCACGGTGAAATTGAATGCTTTTCCTGATTTAAGTTGAGTCCCAAAAATACATGTACATGTAGAATTGTGGCACAGTGTCCTGTCCCATGTTGCTATATGCCATAGTCAGGTATAAAACAGGGTGAAACAATAAAGCCATCTGTTTCATTTTTATGGAATGAATGGAAATTTTGCACAATGTTAAATGCATTTATCTTCTTGAGACTGATATGCCTTGTACTGTATTTCAGATTTGTAAGAGTGACACTTGTCCCTTTACCTTTATGTCAAATTGTCAACTCCTTCTGTAAAGATATGAACCCTGCAATGATACAAATGGTATAATTACTTTTTGAGCCACCATCATGTTAGGTAAAATGTATCACATCATTCTTTCCCCTCAGGTTATCTTCAGACAGTGTGTAACGACCCGGGAACCCCCATGAATGGTTCCAGGACGGGTGGCAGTGTGTTCAGTGTTGGTGACACCATCTATTTCCAGTGCGACCCTGGGTACATCCTGTCAGGGGCAAGTTCCATCACCTGCCAAGGGAACTCACAGGCAGGCGTGGCGTGGAGCGGGCGTACGCCAACATGTGAAGGTAACAGATATAACATCATGTTTTCTGTGGTAGAAACAGACAGTTCTTTATTTTGTACCACCGACATGGGAGGCAACTTTCCTATTGATATATTGTATGATACAGAATTTCTGGACTGTTTATATGCTAACACCTTGCTAACTTGTGACGTGTACATGTGCATGCAGCACCTTGTGGAGGTCGGTTGACAGACCCATCAGGGCTGATCCTGTCCCCTGGCTACCCCAACTATCCCCACAACAGTGACTGTACCTGGACCATTGTAGTGCAGCAGGGGAGGGTAGTGGAGCTGACATTTATATAGTAAGTCTTGCTTTACTCTTGCACTGGCCATTGCTAAATATATACGTCCCAATCAGCAACATTTATGCTTACTCCCCAAACAAGACCTGTCCTTGGTGCTAAATGATTACTACTAAAGTCCACCACTATGGTATGATAGTGTAGACCTGTCCTTGATGCTGAATGATTACTTTAAAAGACTTTCATTATGTTATGATAATGTAGACCTGTCCTTGGGGCTGAATGGTTACTACAAAAGACTGTCCCTATGGTATGATAGTATAGACCTGTTCTCGGTGCTGAATGAGTAGTACTGTAGCCCATCACTATGGTTTGATAGTGTAGATCTGTCCTTGGTGATCAATGATTACTACAAAAGACTGCCCCTATAGAATGACAGTGTAGACCTGTCCTTGGTGCTAAATGATTACTACTAAAGTCCACCACTATGGTATGGTAGTGTAGACCTGTCCTCGGTGCTGAATGATTACTACTACATCCCATCTCTATTGCATGATAGTGCACACCTGTCCTTGGTGCTGAATGATTACTTTAAAAGACTTTCACTATGTTATGATAATGTAGACCTGTCCTTGGTGCTGAATGGTTACTACTACTGTTATAGTAGTAACAGTCCACCACTATGGTTTGATACTGTAGATTTGTCCTTGGTGCTGAATGATTACTACAAAAGACTGTCCCTATGGTATGATAGTATAGACCTGTTCTTGGTGCTGAATGAGTAGTACTGTAGTCCATCACTATGGTTTGATAGTGTAGATCTGTCCTTGGTGATCAATGATTGCTTCAAAAGTCTGTCGCTATGGTATGATAGTATAAATCTGTCCTTGGTGCTGAATGATTACTACAAAAGACTGCCCCTATAGTATGATAGTGTAGACCTGTCCTTAGTGCTAGATGATTACTACTAAAGGCCATCACTATGGTTTGGTAATGTAGACCTGTCCTTGGTGCTGAATGATTACTACTACAGACTGTCACTGGTATGGTAGTGTAGACCTGTCCTTGGTGCTAAATGATTACTACTAAAGCCTGCCACTGTGGTTTGATACTGTAGATTTGTCCTTGGTGCTGAATGATTTCTACAAAAGACTGTCCTTATGGTATGATAGTATAGACTTGTCCTTGGTGCTACATGATTACCACTACAGCCCGTTACTATAGCACAATATTGTACTATAGATTTGCTCTTTGTACTTACATGCTGTCCCTAATCTCCTCGCAACTTTGTATCTTGAAATCGTGCTAAGAGGTCATTTCTTATCATTGCAGTGCCAGTGAAAATAGGTAAATCTTACATGTATTTGATTTAGTTTCCAGACTGAGACAGGATATGACTACATGAACATCTATGATGGTACCAACTCCTCGGCCCAGCTGGGAGATCAGTACACAGGTCACCTGTCAGAGCAGGGCAACCTGCCAGCACCGCTCAGGAGCAGCGGCAACCAGATGACTGTCGTGTTCCATAGTGACTCCTCAGTTGGTGGGGATGGCTTCCAGCTGAGCTACCAAGGTACTTGGTCTGGAATGATTACTGTTGTTCATGATGTGGCTCTTAGATTTAAGAAGCAATTTGAGACACATTTGTACTCTAAATGTCAGTTATACAGGTATACCATAAAGTACACACTTGCTGCTAGATGGTAAGGTGTTCAGTGTAATATTACCAGCTGCTGTCGCAGAGTGTGGCTTCCAACCTGATAGGTTACATCAAAGGATGGTGATTCTGGTCATTTAGATACAGAATGCAGATACAGACGATTCCACTGCATACCCATACACATGTTTGTTCATTCCTATGTGTACAAGAAAACTTCATGGTTTGTTTATTGCCAACCATGTTCTTCTGTGTTGATGTAGCTATCCGTAGGACCTTTTGTCTACCCCTGACTGCACCCATGAATGGAACTATGATTGGCAACAACTTCAACGTCTTCAGCACTGTCAGCTTCTCCTGTGATGATGGTGAGTTTGCATTTGGAACACTTAACAGTATTTGTATCGTTGTATTTGTATTGTTGTCTTCGAAAAAGGAGTTGAACCCAATAACCTAGGATGTAGAGTTAGCTTTTACTAGCTTTAGACTAGAGTAGACACTTGTGATATTGTTCTTACACTGTTTGTATCTTTTATGTTACCTGCAATTAGCCCACAGGCAAGAATTTGCAATAAATGTTATTATTATTTGTTATTGGGGGGAAATTTGGCTCTCTCAGGTTTTCTGTAACACACTTTGGTATAAGTTAAGGTATAGCTGAATGGGTTTGTGCTGAAAATTTCATTGCTGTTACTTGCTATTTCATCAAGTACCCTTGTTTGAGTCTTTATGATTTGACAACTGACTGAAGCTTTGGGAAGTATGTTAACACACCCAGGTGTTCTTTGCAGAAGGGCAGTTGTACCAGAGAAATGATACAGATTTTGTTTCCTATTCCTCAGGTTATGAGTTACCGTCATCATGTAACCAAGCAGGCCGCTGTGTCCTGACATGTACTTCTGTGGCAGGGACACCAACTTGGGACAAACCTGTCCCCACCTGCACAGGTCAGTGGTGTAGTCCTAGGCCTCAGCTGCTCTTTTTTCCACACTTGTATTTTCTTGGTACAGAGCGTCTGTTTCTGTTCATCTTGGCATTGGTTTGGGGGATCAAACTCCTGTTTGTCTTAATAGCAACATTTGAAATGAAATAAACTAAAACCAAAAAGTCTGGATACATAGATTAGGTCCATCACATCTCTGTAACTTTGGTATCAAGCTTGTTTATTGCCCTTTGCAAAGATATTCCATCTGTTCTGAACACCAGCACTACCTTTATGAGTAGGCAAAAAAAGGGCCAAAACTTCCCTTGAATCCATTGTTGTTTAATGATTGGCATTATGTTTAACGATTGGCATTATGTTGTATCATTGGAAAGCTTGTATATTTTAATCTAAAATGATACCTAACAGGTAAGCACAGCCCAAAATATTTCAGACTGCTCATGATTTTTGTAACTTGGACCCTTGCATGGTTTCTCCACAGCACCATGCGGAGGAGACAGGAGACCGCTGGTGGGCATGTCAGAGGTCATCGTCTCTCCAAACTACCCAAGGAACTATGACAACTCCCTAGCTGGCTGTGTCTGGTCTATTTCTGTGGATCCTGGTTATGGTAAGCTCATGTTTTATGCATGCATTTGATTGACAACATGGGAATAAGATTAGTTCAAAATTGAATGGGTATAGCCATAGCCGAGGCTTAAAAAAATATTGTAGCAATACATGTAGCTGACACAATATGTAATGATATTATAATCATGGAAAGATGTACAGAACTACATGTACAATGTATCTTACATGTAGTACACTTAAATAGGGAAATCATATAAATTATCTGATATGGACTGGAATGTCAGAGAACTAAAAAAAAATGCTGTTAGTAATTTTTTTATTCCCATTTCTCCTCTCCCCAGTTGTACATTTTGAGTTTGTGGTGTTTGAGACAGAGTCACAGTTTGATACCCTGACTATCTACGATGGATCCTCCTCCTCATCACCATCCCTTGCCACTCTCAGTGGTACACACTCAGGGGAAAGCTATCTGAGCACAGGGGTATGTAGAGTAAAAGTTGGGTGCAGTAGAGTACTTAGATGTAGCTTAAGAAGGGAGGCCATAACGTGGTAGTTTGTATGCCAGAATTATACAAGATTTCTTGTGTTTTAATGCAGCTCAAAGTCTGTTATGATTTTTTGCCACACTGATAAGGTAAATGGTAAATAAACAAAGTTTCCTTTTGAACTTCCAGAACAATGTCCAGATGAGGTTTACAACAAATGCACAAGTCACAGCAAAAGGATTTCACACTGTCATTACTGGTAAGTATGGAAGACGTGTAATGTAATATCAGTTAATCAAATATAAAGGTTTCAACACAAAGTCCGAGTCAGTTGGGAAGGTAGGGCAAGGCAATGGCCACATGGTATAAGGGAAATGCTTTGTATAGGAAATATAAGGAACATGCTGATTGAAGACTGGTTGGTTGGAGTAATGGTGAAATCTTCTCTTCCCCCAGCCGTACACGGTACAAGTACATCCTACTGCCAGGACCCAGGGATGCCACAGTTTGGCAGTCGGCAGGGGAATGATTTTGCCATTGGCCAGACTGTGACCTTTTCCTGTGACCCAGGGTTTGTACTGAACGACACTGCTGTCCTGGTGTGCGAGCAGTCCTCCACTATAGCCATGTGGAATGGAACAGTTCCGGGCTGTGTTGGTGAGATTTCAGGCCATCTTGAAAAACAGTTTATTAGGCAGTGTGACAATGCGTTAACCTTAAGCAAAAGGGCAAAATTTATCAAAAACTGTAAATTACCTTATAGTTATGAATGAATTTTTTGTATGCATATCTATTCCTGTAATTGCCCATATTTGCTGTTGCTTGTCTTAAAGTTTTGACTGTAACTTGAAATAAACTATACCAAATGTACCTGTTAGTGATAATGACATCCAACTTTAAATGTATGATTTAGGTGTATCCCAACACAACTCAAGGTGAATACATGACATTTGTGTAACATTTTTACTCTCATCTGTGGCATTTGCTTATTACCAGTACTTGTTCATTACCTAGGTGCCTGTGGTGCCTATATAACTGGTCGTACCTCCGGCTACATTTATTCTCCAAACTACCCTGAACAATATGGCAACAACCAGAACTGTCAGTGGACAGTGGAGGTCAGTCTTGGGGAAGGCGTGAAACTGACTGTAGAGTCCTTCATCCTGGAGGAGCCATACGACAAGCTCAAAGTCTACGATGGAGGCTCAGCTGATTCCTATTTACTGGGAGAGTATACTGGTGGGTTTGTTCTGACATAAACTCTGTCTAATCTTTCTAGATTCGTACACTAGTCAAGCCAATGCTAATGATATTAACAATGTTGTCCCTATTTTCAACAGGAAACACCATTCCCAGGGAGATCAGGGCCACATCCAACATGGTGTACTTGGACCTTACTACTGACTACTCTGTCACCGATGATGGGTTCAAGATCCGTTATGAAAGTTAGTTACATGTATTTAGATTTTTATAGATTGAAAGAAAGCAACTGTCAGTCTGTTCAATGTTATAAGTTTTACTTAGTTCACAGGTTCACTCTTGCAGACCATGTTTATCTTACAGCAGAACATGTATAATGTTTGCATGATTTGAGAGGAAATTGTTAATAACAGTGTGTACAATGGAGTTTACAATGATACTGAAAACCTCTTGAGGTATTTCTCTACATTGTACATGCATAAGTGTATCAATTTGATTTATTTATGACATTGTATAAAGGGGCTTAATAGTTGAAACATAATTCTTGCTGTCGTGATGGTAGAAGTATCATGTACAATCAGCTAGTATTGACCATCAAACACTTTTTTCACTTATGTCAGCATATGGGCTGGTCAGTGCACCATGCCGTGATCCTGGGGTCCCAGTCAATGGCTACAGGACTGGAGACAGTTTTGTTGTGGATGCAGTCGTCTCATTCGGCTGCAATGAGGGCTTCACTTTGGTTGGTCATGACCACATCACCTGTATGCCTGGGAACAGGAGGGACTGGAACTATCCTCCCCCCACCTGTGAAGGTACATGTACTTTTAGTGACAACAATTGTCTATTTTTCTATGGACCAGGGGAGCCAGTTTAGGAGCCGTTGTTGTTGACTTTCGGCTTGGGGACTGTCTTTTAATACCTTTACCTTTTACCAAATCTGTAAGCTGTAATTTTCTGTACAGAAATGCACACTCAGTACAGAGGTACACATATGAATGAGGTTTAAGTTTAAAGGAAGTTAAATGCTGCCTGCATCTGTTGAATATCATGTAAAAAATTGTTTTGAGTTGCAACCAAAGGAATGTTTTCTTGTCTACTCAGCTCTGTGTGGAGGGTCTCTGACAGATGACACTGGACTTATCTTCTCACCTGGTTGGCCTGGAGGTTATGATCATGAACAGAACTGTACCTGGACCATCACTGTCAGTGGCCGAAGTGGTAAGCACACATTTCATCTTCAGTTCTTTTGGTTACTCGTGACTCAATGAAAAACATTTGAAAGATGCAGCCATTCATAAACACCTGCATTCTTAAAAAAAATATATCACTATAAGTCAAAACATTTAATATATTATACACAGTTTGAGTTTGTTCCAAGCTACATATCTGATTAATTGTATTTTACAGAATTTCTTTTTTTTGCTTTTAAAGTCTTATATAAGTTGTGAGTTTCAGAAAGATAATGATTATATCATAAATAAACATTTGGCCATTGGTTGTGATGACCCTTTTTATCTCTGACTCTCTGTAGGAATTGAGTTGAGGTTCCAGAACTTCAGTCTGGAGCAGGACTATGACTATCTGTACTTGTACGATGGTCCCACCACCAACTCTCCTCTGCTGGGCAGCTTCACCGGACAGATGATTCCTCCTGTGCTCTACTCACAGACTAATGAAGTAGTCATTACATTATCAACTGACAGCTCAGTGAAAGATGATGGGTTTGCTCTTCAGTATGAAGGTACAGCTTCATGCAACTTGAAACACACAATATACTAAAATGTACATGTACATTTTGTATTGGATATTATGTTTTGGTTGAATGTTTTTTGGTTATCGATATTTTTGTGGTAAAGATTATTTGTTTCATAAAATCCAGGAAGATGCTCATCTAGTCTAAAAGATTTCAATAATCATCAAATATCACTAATCAAACATAGGATATGGCCTACTACAATGAAATTTAAGATAATGCTTACATTCTTGTAACAGTCCCTCAAGCAACTGGATAATAATTTGGAAATGGTCAGATGGTCTGAGACATAAATTCTAGTTTCGCATTGTTGCTGCCACCATGGCACCATTAATAAACTGGCTTTACAACAAGTTGTATGTTTAACTTAATATATGCTATATTACCTTTCAGCATTTCTTTCACGATATTGTGTCACACCACCGGCTCTACAAAATGGTCGCATCGTCGGGACCAGCTACGCGGCAGGTTCGGTGATTCGGTATGACTGTGACGAGGGTTACATTGTGAGCAGCCCTGCTGTTCTCACCTGTCAGCAGGATACCCTGACATGGAGTAGCCCTTTCCCCAGTTGTGATGGTAGGTACATGTACAACTGTTACAACAATTTTCTGTCAGGAAAATATTAGAGCAGCTGTAAAGAATAATCATGAAAACAGTCAAACCTGTACAAGTGAGGCCACTCTACATACAGTGTGTATGGACCACTTGGCCAATGTGACCACTTTTTTTGTACCTTAGATTATTTTCCCTATTAATGTAAGCATTAAGAATCCTGTCCCTCTATATATGTCTGTGACAAGCAGTCCATATAGACGAGATTTTATTGTTCCCCTGACTCAATTAAGTCTTGTTGTGCAGTTCTGACTATAATTTTACATCTTTGTACAGAGTCTGACATATAGAAATCGTCCTCTGGCTATTGTGCAAAATTACCACAGATATAGAGTAATGACACCTTGGCCCTATCTCTGCAAAAGGTTAGGATCATCCATGCATGTATCCTCCATGCTTGAAAGTGTTATTATGATAAATAGATATTGAGTAACTCACCAGTCCGTTCCATGTCTCCACCACAGCTCCTTGTGGTGCCAACTACACAGCCCTGTCAGGCACCATTCTGAGCCCCGGCTATCCCGGGTCGTATGGTAACGGGCGGGACTGTCAGTGGCGGATCATGCTCCCAGACGGCATGGCTGTGCAGTTCAGCTTTGTCGTGTTTGATGTGGAGGATGGGTATGACTTTCTCAAATTCAGGTCAGTACCACTAATATCAGCCAGATTGTTGTTTTGTCTCAAAATGAACGAATTTATTATTGATTATTTGTACCTGTATTCAGGTAATGGAAGTGAATGTAGATCCAAACGAAAAGGAGCATTTAGAATCTGTTGCAGAAATCAAGACAGCTAAAAAAATGAGGAAAAGTCAAATTCACTTATAGACTATAATAGTACTGATACTAGCTTGGCAGTATCATTCTGTAAATTATTCTTTTTTCATGTAAACATATGCCCTGTACTAACCCACTGGGCACAGGTGTGCAATAAAGGTCTTCCTTAATTCCATTCATTCATTTTCAAAGAGTCTACTCTTGTAAAGTTTGTTCAAAATGTTTCTATTAGACTTAAGTACATTTAACACAAGCATACTGTATTAAATTATCTTGATATTCTTGTCTTCAGAGAGGGGCTAAGTACGTCCTTACCTGTCACAGTTCAGCTGACTGGTACTCAAGTAAATGACACCTACATCCCTTCCAACAATGTGCTGGTACAGCTCACCTCTGACTACTCAGTGGATGGCAAGTTCATGATGCGCTACACAGGTACAAACATTTTTACTGCTTAATGACTTAAAGTCTTCACTCTTCACTTCAGTGTGTATAGGAGATGTGACTTAAGTGTCCAGCCATAGCATATCTTCAAACATCATTCATTTGTTTCATGATCAGCTGTTGCTTCCCGGAGCTGCCCTACACTTCCACGGGTGCAAAACGCAGTGCAGATAGGAAGTGGCAATGCTATTGGGGATGTGGTGAGGTTTGAGTGTAACCGTGGGTTCACCATGACGGGGGCTTCCACTTTGACCTGCAGGGGTGGCAACATCACAGCCTGGGACAACAGCCCACCAACATGTACAGGTGTGTGTTTCAACCAGGTGTGATTTCTTAAGCAAGATTAAAAATCATTCTATGTATATAACTCTATGAACAAAGATGATTGATCTATTTATTTATTAAGAAGGGAGCAGTTGGTATTGGTCGTTTCTTTTGCTTTAGAGTACCTGCATTGTATGTAGGCCTAATGTATCTTGCATAAAATTCAAATGACACACTTGTCTGTATCTGCTGAAGTCTAGCTATTAATTGAATGTAAGTTCATCTGTGACGGTAGTTAACATAATGATACAGTTTTTAAGACTTTATATCCGTACACAAAATAAACCTAAGTCGCACTTCCGGAACGGAAGTGTGACTTAGGTTTTGGGTCATTACAACTTGAGAAGGATCAGAGGACTGATCGAAAGCTTGTTGGTAAGTGCTTTATTTTGTGTACGGATATAAAGTCTTAAAAACTGTATCATCTAGCTATTAATTTTGTAATGGGTTCCATTTCTCACAGTCTTGTGCACGACTAACGATGACCGCTCAGATGGCAGTGGAGTGATCCTGAGTCCAGGCTATCCTAATAACTACCCCATCAACACCATCTGTGGTTGGACTCTGCATGGGTGTAACGGACACCCGGTCACTCTAAGTTTTGAGTACTTCCAGTCAGAGGGGAATTATGACAAGTTGGAAGTATTTGATGGTAGTGTATTATGAAAAACGTTATTCTATTATTCCATTAGATTACATTTCACTGAATGATCATATTTTAAGTCCCTGTGTGGCGACATGTTCAAGTATTGAAAGAGAAAATGGCAACATGTATATCTGATCCCTTTAAACATAAAATCAAACAATGCTGAACGTGTAATGAATTGTTAAGTGTTAAAGTTTGGTGACAACAGACAAGACATAGTGCATATTGTGAAAACTGTGGTGATTATCACAATCTTTGAATGAATTTGTTGTTTTGTTAATCATTTTTTTTATCAACACAGTGACAGTTACTAATTGCACTAATGTGTATTGTGGTAACAAGTAATAAAATTAGTACAAGGAGTCAGTACATTTTCTAATAAGTATATTATATTTCCAAGTTGTGACAAATATATTCAATCTTATTCCCAAAGGAACAACCGATGCAGGCACTGCAGCTGTGACCTACACTGGCCGCCCCTTTCCAGTAGCTAACTACACCAGCCCAGGAGCAGTCATCTTCCTCAAATGGACCAGTGATGCCTCCATCACAGATAGAGGCTTTGAGCTTAATTACCGATGTTAGTATGATACTGTTTTTATGGTTGGCATTCTGATCCTTTCATGGATTGTACACTATTGCAATGTACACTTTACTTATATCACATGTGTGTCTGTTGATCATGAACTGTGTGGGGTTTGATGCTTACATCCTTTTGTTTTTGAGTGCATTATATGGAAGTTGTAATTTTTTCCAACCTTTATTTAACCTTCGACATTACATCTCTGTCCTTGGCTGTTTTTTCAAGAGCTTAAGGGGAGGAGGAGGCCTCCCCTCAGAAAAGGCATAGTGATAAAAATATCTGGCATAAGGATGTGCAAGGCAATATATTGTGATTGACACAGACCAGCATTACATTGTCAATGGATATAAACTGAATGTTTTGGTTTCCAGCTGTCTGTTGCAATGATCCAGGCATACCAGACAATGGCAACAGACAAGGGAACAGGTACATGTTTTCAAAGTCTTACAATGTATGTAGCATTTTGTAGGCTCATTCATCATTCTTCTTACATAACATGCTCTTGATTAGATTGACAAAATTCTCATGTAATGAATTAAATATATTTAGGACCTGTAGTTTAATATTAAAATAGTATGGATACAATTCTATCCGTAATAGGAAATTTTCTAGCTTTTGTCAAGAAAGGGATAAAGACTGCAATATGTTGAGAACACAATGATCATATTGATATTTGAGTTGATATCAAAATTTTTTATTTGTTCTTTCAGTTTCAACCCCAATGACAGAGTGACCTTCACTTGTAATGCTGGGTATACCCTGGTTGGACAAGCCACTGCCACCTGTCTGTTGATGGGAAATTATGCGTACGAGTGGACCAGCCCCAGACCTGTCTGCCAAGGTGAGGTGTAAACAGGGGTTTTAAAGTTAATAATTTCCAAGAAATCATTTTATCTCTGAAATGACCATTGATTGTGTTTCTAAGAAGGTAAATACTGGTAGTAGTTCCTAAAGAAATAGGGATTTAAGGCCAGATGTTTGGGATAACTTATTCTTGCCTAATCTGGTGGAAAACAAGATTTAAGGAAATCCATCACATGCAGTCATCATGAGATAGCCATGCAGATGCTAGCCATGTCTTGATTTAGATGTGTCACATGTGTTTTGTTTGAGGTAGATTCTTAACTGTAGTAAGAATCTAAGGTTAAAGCTGTGCAGTTTTTCACAGTATTAATTCAGTCATTTTTGTTGCCAAACAGCCACGTCCTGTGGCATGCCCCGTGCCCCTGCCAATGGAATCATCGATGGGAATGACTTTACCATTGGCTCAACTGTGACCTACAAGTGCAACTTGGGATACCGCCTGCCAGGCTCTGCTGTGACCCAGATCACCTGTGGAACCAGTGGGTGGAGCAGCAACAACCCACCAGCATGTCAAAGTAAGGATGAGCATTTATATTCTGAACCTACAGACTATTTAAATCTACATAGTATGATAAAGAACAATATCTGAAAATTATAGGACACATGCACTGTGCTACCGTCCCTAACCAAAGAATCAGTTGCCGCAAACA
>NC_049980.1:14413445-14443197 GCF_000003815.2 Branchiostoma floridae | reverse complement strand
ATGTCAATTTTATACCTCAATAGGTAGAGGATGATGTGCACTGTAAAGTACTTTGTAGTTTGTATTGTATGTTAACTATGTTTGCTATAGAAATATCCTATTTAGAAAGTAAATTCCCTGTCTTACATTGCAATATAATTGATTAGTACTGCAAACGCTCTTCATGGCTTTTTGATAAACTGACTGACTGTTGCCTATACCCACACAATTCTGGATTTTCCAGTCAGCACCTGCCCACGGCCAGCCTCTGTCGCACACAGCACAATGGCACCTTCCCTGGCCAATTACAACTATGGAGATACCGTGGACTATGGATGTGAGACAGGCTACCACCCTGTTGGCTTGCATGTGCTGACGTGTTTGGCAGACCAGACCTGGGACAACCCCCCTCCCACCTGTGAAGGTTGGTCTGTCAGTCTGTGTTCTGTGAGGAATGGAGGAGTCTCCTTATATTTCTACTTCTTTCTACAGTAATATTTCTGTGACAGTCACGCAAATATACTGACATTTTAATCCTTTAACCAACTCAGCCCATGGCTAATCAAAGCAATTGTATCTTGGCCCAACAGTCCCTGGTCAACTTGTTGACTGGGCCGATTCATTCTGATCCCCAAATTAGTGATTTCAAACAGTGCAACCCTGTACTTCTTTTTAAATTGTTAGCGTTAGTTCACCTTTATTCGCGGGGTAACCTTTATCCGTTGACGTGGTAGTACATGTAAACTGATGCTAGAAAGATTGGAAACCTTTAACCCTGAACAACTCTGTACATTTTGTGTAATCAGCCATTTATGATACATGTCTATCACATGTTTTCCACAGTTAACACATGTGCACAGCTGCCAGTCCCCCCTAATGGCAGATACAACTATCTCAGTGGAGCGAATGCCACCTACAACTCCGTCATACAATACACCTGCAATAATGGATACAACATACAGGGGTCAGCACAGCGTCAATGCCAAGCTGATGGCACATGGAGTGGGACTGATGTGCAGTGTGTTGGTAAGTTCCGTTATTTTGCTGTTCTGAATTAGTCTTGTAAAGCACAGCTTGAATCTAAGCATTTTTAACCCCTAAACGTTATCATGATAAGGTAAGAAATATTTGAGCACAAGTCTTCTGAATAAGGATTTTTTTTTAATCCTAAAGGTTCAATTGTCTTCCAAGAGTATTTCTGGAATACAAAAGGAACTAAATCCCTTTGTAATCCCTTAGTAATGGCGATAGTACAATGATGAATACACTTCAGTGGTATCTATATGATAAAGATAAAATGCCTTTTGAAAGTCTACACTTAGTAGATATCACCTGTAACTGCAATGGATCAGTTGTCATCGATGTTACTTAACACTAATACAGGATAGTTGCATTCATTGGAAACTTTAGGGTACATTCAATCAAATGTTTATTTAATCAACAGCGGAAGGATGTGGAGATCCGGGAATTCCAACAAATGGCAATCGCCAAGGCAACAGCTTCACCTACGGTTCCACGGTCATCTACAGCTGTAACGAGGGCTTCCGATTGGTGGGCAGCTCCTACCTTACCTGTCAAGCAAACCGTCAATGGAATGGGCGAGTGCCTGTCTGTATTCGTAAGTACTTCACATATTGATAATCATCATGTAGCAATACGGCTTGCTGTAGCATTATTGCACTGCTACTGAGAAGCTCATTTTATTATTCAGAGATAATTGGGATTATACCTATTTGTTTAGATTCAAGTTTCCATGTGATACTGTCTTTTCTTAATTCATCACTAAGACCATTTCTGATTTTTTCCCCCAGCAATAACCTGTGGGGATCCAGGTACTCCATACTACGGTAACAGGGATGGTGACAGTTTTGACTATGGCAATATCCTCAACTTTACCTGCAATGTTGGGTACATCCTACAGGGGGCACCGATCATAAGATGTGAGCAGAATGGATTATGGAGCAACCCTATCCCAACTTGCACAGGTGAGATGAGTATTGACTTAATCTTTATGGAAAATCATGTACTTGAAATTTTCTTCAGAACAAGTGATTGTTAGAGAAATGCTTTGGAACTTCAAAAATAAAATAAAATCAACACTTAAGACTTATCTCTGTTGTCCTCTACACCTTAGCTGTTGACTGTGGTGACCCAGGAACAGTAGAACATGGTCACAGTGTGGCTCAAGCTGGGACCACCTTTGGTGTGACCATAGAGTACTTCTGTGACAATGGATACTTCATCTTTGGCTCATCCTCGATACGTTGTCAGAGCAATGGCCAGTGGGATGGAACCAAGCCGGAATGTCGCAGTAAGTCTTTTTTTCCTTACCTTGGATGTCATCAAGTTACTGTAAATGCATTTAAGTTTAAGGGGATTTAATTTCGCGGTAACGATAAAAAGGACTTTTCGCTGTGGTTTTAATTTCGCGGTAGCACCATGCACTGTAGTCTCTTACGGCCATGGGAAAATGTTTGCGGTAGTTTTAAATTCGCGGTTAAACGGCCACCACAAAAACTGCGAACATTAATCCACCGCGAACATTTCTCCATTTACAGTATAATTAGTACTTAAAGGCGAAGTAGTGACTTGCTCCTGTGTCCGAGACAATCGCATGCATGCTCTCCTACCCTCATTCATACATGTATTTTAGTTCAAATCAGTTTGGTCCTACTTACTGTAACATTTACACGTATATTGAGTCAACCTGAGGTGTATACAGTACCAAAAGGCATGGTCAGTTCCCATAGCCACCTGAATAAATCTCCATTGGTAGTGACACAAACAACAACTGGTTTCTGAGGTGGCTATATGAAGCAACCAGACCTTATGGCATCATTTACACCAAAGGAATGTTTGTGTGATCGTGAACTGACTTGGTGAATTGTCTAGTATTAGTTTGTGAAAGTTTTTTCATTATCATGGAAGCACAGTGTGAAGACTATCCGACTGCTGCTGTGACAGGGATCCCAGCAGCAGTATAATCAAAAATGGATATGATGTGTCAAACAGACACATGGGAAGTCCTAAATAACATATACACTCGGCACAAAAAGTTTGGAATATCAACTTTAGTATATCATATTTCCGTTATTTATGCATCAATTTCAATGTATTATATATCAATAGAAAGCTTGTGTGATTTTCTTTCCTATGGTATCAAACTTATTATGATTATAAACACATGAAACGAGCACAAGGCCTGCTTACGTGAGTGGGTCACGAAAAAAAAGTGCCCAAATTCCCCTACGTCTGTTCAACACTGCATCGTCCTGTTGATATTGGCGCGTGTGTCACTGGTTCAATCAATCCTCTTTTCACCTCACATTTTGTATACGGAACATACAAGGTTTTAGCATACTTGAGTAGAGTTCATCTGCCCTTTCGATAGTTGGATGGCAGAATCAAAGCGTGGATGCGGCAAGGAGAACCGCACGCTGACAAGGCAAGAGTAACTTTCGGCATTTGGTGGTGGAGGCAGCGTCATGGTGTGGGGCAGTATAACCACCATAGGGTAAACAAGACTCGTCATCATTCAAGGGAAATTAATGTGGTGACATATAGGGACACCATCCTCCATCCAGTAGCAAAATTCTACCTCTTCAATATTTGACCAAATGCCATTCTGCAAGATTACAACACCAGTCCACACAGAGCAATGACCATTGGATGCTGGAGCACAGTCTTAGGGTAGAATAGCCTTCCTACGGCTTATGGCTAGCACTCGATTGATCACCTCTTGCCATGGTTCAGATTTTTTGCTTGAATAAAGAGTAATAGTAGCTTTGATTGACATGTCCTGTTTATTCAACTTGCCTTTATTCACAAGTCAATACTGACGGAAGAAAATGAGCAGAATGGTGTGATTGACTTTAGTAGGGTAATTTTGGCACTTTATCTTTAGGACGCCCTGTACGTAAGCGGGCCTAGTCCTCGTTCCATGAATTTACACTCATGAAATACTCTACCCAGATATGCTAAAAGAAACTTGGATGTTCTGTATACCAAACGTTGGGTGATAAAAGGATTGATTGAATCATTGTCACCCACGGCCATAACAACGGTTGAACCGGACGATACAGTTTTGAACAGAAACGGGGGAATTTGGGCCCTTTTTTTTCGTGACCCACTCACGTTAGCAAGCCTAGTGTATGTTCCATGAGTTAACAATGATAATGAGTTTGATACCATTGGAAAGAAAATCAGACAAGATTTCTATAGATATATGATATATTGAAATTGATGCAGAAACAACATAAATATGATCAACCGAAGTTGATATTCCAAACTTTTTGTGCTGAGTGTAAGTACTAAAATCTTACTCTCCTTGAAGCATTTTTCAAGTCATAGGTCAAGTTAAAAGCAACAGGCCCACTGCTAATAGTACACATGAACACCATGTTGGATTGGCGAGTTTGTGAGTTTACATCTGGTAAATATGGAGTATTGATGATGAATGATTATGAAAAACTGGAGCCTTCTCATTGGTCAATGTCATCTGGTTATAAGATATTGATTCATTTCCCAGTTGTTGACTGTGGGGACCCTGGCACATCACCCAACACCATCAAGGGAGGAGACACCACCACCACGTTTGGGTCAACTGTCACCTACAGCTGCACAGCAGGACAAAACGTTGTTAGTGGTGACACCAGTCGTACATGCCAGGCAGATGGAACATGGAGTGGAGCAGCTCTCCACTGCTCTGGTAAGGGATAATCTTTATGGAATGAATGCCTACAAACACCTACTTAGGTCAAATCAAGATGGCACTTTCAAATTTACAGACACAACAGCACCATACTTTTCTTCTTCTTAATTAGTACTTGTCCAATTTGTAATGAGAAGTTTTGTTGATGCAACAAAGCACAGAATGTAATTTATACAAGCTGGTGTTGTCCTTGGTACTGAAGTACTAATCACAATAAAACATCTCTCATTTTGATGTTATTTTAGAGGGTAGAAACTAGGTTTCAAACATTTCCACATGTAGTATGCACTCCTTACTCATATTTATGTCACCATGCTACCATGTGTTCTTAGAAGGTACAGGTAGGGCTTTCTATATCATTAAGTTAGTCTTTTAAATGCATGAATTTATGATATGGAAGATATAGACTTTGATAAAATGCAGGTCATTGCAATTCCATTTGTTGTGCATTTATTTGCTTTTTAATCTTAATCATACCAATACCTTTATTTTGATGTAACCTAAGGTTTTGTATCACCTACCTAGTATACAGTGCATGCTCAAAATACTTTTTTGGTTGTCCAGGCGGCAATCTGAGTCAAAAACCAGGTTGCGCCATCAACATTTTAGGTTGCCCTACTTCCAACTTATTACTTTCTTCAAATCATCTGCTTTTTCTTTACCTTTTCTTCCACTTACATGTAACAAGTACTAAGTATTATGTGTTATCTTATCAAGAAATAAATACTAAAAGCGTATGCATGTAGGTGGGGGGAAAAGTGGTGTTCCAACTACAAACTTTCAGGTTGCGCACTGCGCTACTTCGTAATACATTTAAGATTAAGTTGCGACAAGCAAAATGCGATTGCATTTGCAAGTGTGCAATGGATGTTTTGAGCACTGGTATATAACATAAAATAAAGATCAGTACTTTACATTGGCACTAGGCACTACAACAAGTTGTGGTGACATTGGTGACCCACCCCATGGAAGTTTCCTACCGAAGAAAAGCACATACAACCCGAATGACCAGATCACCTTCAGCTGTGACACAGGATACAACCTTCAGGGCAGCCAGTCTCTAACATGCCAGTCAGGCGGAGCTTGGAGCGGCAACAGACCTGACTGTATCAGTAAGTGTGTTGATTTAGGCTAAATGCGTAAATCAGATAATTTAGTGCGCACGAGCCATGACCTCTGCCCTCTGGCTCACGTGACTCATTCTGTCTCAAATGTTAAGTGTCTGATGAGAGACGTAGATCGCAGAGTTCTTTTTTATGTAAGTTTCGGCGACTTTAGACATGTCTAAACAAGCTAAAAACCTTTCTGAAATCTGAACATTAAAAGTTCCATTCCAAGCCCACTCAGGTCTCCTTGCTGTCATGAGTGAGAGTGCAGATAATTAAAAGACTAATTCTCAAGAAATAGAATTTTCAAGCAGGCATTGCATATGGTTGAAGTTTAGAACAGACAAGATCCAATCTTCTTTAACTTCTTTTCGAATAAAATTAACAGTGCTGTTCAATAATCTCTTAAACTCAGAGAGCACAATGCATTTTGAATAATTAATGACATTTGTAGTACATGTATTGAGGGTTTACATCAACAGTCCATCTATATGTTATTTCCTCACAGTCCAGAACTGTGGTGACCCAGGTCGTCCATCCAATGGGAACTACAACACCACAGGGTTCACCTACAGCAGTACCGTCCTGTTCAGCTGTAACCCAGGGTACATGTTGAGTGGCACCCCATCCAAGTACTGCACAGCAAGAGGAGAGTGGAAGCCAGATGGCTCGCCTGTGTGCAATGGTCAGTACTGTAGTGCACACATGGAAAATCTATGAAAATGAAGCCTTTTGGATAGTCAAGTTCATAAATTGACTTGGGCTGATAATCAAATTATCTAGTGAGTATAAAGCTTTCTTTCTTGTTACCCTGAATCAAATAATACTAAATGAAGCCTGTTCTTTATCTATTGTTCCTTTGTAGTTGTAAACTGTGGAGATCCTGGTGTGCCTGCCAGTGGTGTGGTTACTGGGAGTGACTACACGTACGGCCACTTTGTCACCTACACCTGCAACACAGGACACAACCTGATTGGTCAGGCCAACCGCACCTGTCAGGCAAATGGACAGTGGAGCAACAGCCTACCTGCATGTCAGGGTGGGTCATTGGCAGCAAGATTATTTCCTGTTGTCATGACAATCTAGATATTGTAAATTCCCCAATAATGGTAAAAGCCCATTCTCATCCCATACTTATACTAATATACTCTAACACTAGGGGTGGGTCGGTCCTGTCCTGGTCCAGAGGATCAGGTCCAGGTCCAGACCTGAACCTGGACCTAATTGTCTGAGAAAGTTGTAAATGGGCAATACTCAAAATAATGGTCCATTCTGCTACAAGTGAATCTGTTTGGCAGAGTATCCAATCCCACTTGCTTTTTAAAATCCTGACATGTATACAATGCTAAGTTTGACTGTAGAAACTTGGTAGAATTTACCATAAACTCTACTTCACTGTTCTTTGTTTTTTTGACTGTCAAGCTGCCAAACATGTTAATGTGATAACATGTTAACGTGCCAAAATAATCTGTTCACTGTCTAATCGTTCCAAAATCTGTCCCACTGATTTTTTTTGTACCGGTCCACCAAGAAAAAAACAGTTTTGTACCGGTACGCAGAATGGTATCCACTCCTAACTAACACTCACATGTATGATAATGTTGATTGTTGTTCCAGTTGTAAACTGTGGGGCTCCACCACGTGTCCCATACAGCACTGTGGAAGGCAACAGCTACACTTTTGGCAGCAGTGTCTCATACAACTGTTCCACGGGATACAGGCTGATTGGTCCAGTTGCCCTGACATGTAGAGCAAATGGCCAATGGGGAAGCAACCTGCTGGGGACAACACAATGTGTTGGTAAGTAACAAACATATACAAAATGTACACCCCCATCCTCTCCTTTAGAATAATCATTATGATGATTACAGTTAATTATGTTGTAGAAGATAGGCCTTTTGTTTTATTTACCCTAAGGTTATATATTGTTGGTAGTGTTTGTATGTTTGTCTTTGAATACCATAACTAAAGATGGCTAAGATAAATTATCTTGAAGTTCATATTTCAGGGTAGGTCTTGATGAGGACTCAAATGATTAGATTTTGGATCCCAAGCAGTCTGGCAACTACAGTAGAACTTTTGGGTTTTATATCTTGTTCAGAAGTAAAGTTGTTGGAACATACTATTCTTGATTTTTGACAAAATCCCCTGCAAGGCTTTATTTATGTGAGGTTTACAACACAGGTTTGAATTTCAGCTGTCTCCTGTGGTGACCCTGGTGTCCCTGCTAACGGCCAGCGACAAGGGAGCCGCTTCACCTTTGGAAGCAGAGTGACCTTCACCTGTGATGAAGGGTACATCCTGATCGGAACCAATCAGCAGCAGTGCATGGCTGACGGAAGATGGACTCCTTCTTCTTTACCTGTCTGCCAAGGTCAGTGCATGTTCTCAGAAACCCTAAGTTTAAAGCACTTTGTTTGTTATTAGAATGCATGATTATCTCAAATAGGTCACAATTCTGCAGGAACTATTTTTTGTACCTTTCAATTTTGCTTTGAGAAATAAACATCCTGCCATTTCACACATTTCCACAGTTCCTACTCAGCAGTCTTGTAGAGACCCCGGTACACCAGACCATGGCACCCGGAACGCTACCAATTTCCTCCCCGGAACTGTTGTCCGCTTCCAGTGCCAGGACGGCTACCACATCCTGGGCCCGACCAGTCTGGTCTGTGACCCGGTCACGCTGAGCTGGAATGGCCAGCCACCAACCTGTGTCCGTGAGTAACTGTAGCTTTTGGGAGCCAAATAGTACTTACATTTGGATTATGGTAGTAGTAGCAGTATATTGCTATATATATATTCTTTAAGCAAGTTGTACCTTACAAAAATCTGCTTATTTGAAAAGACGGAAGTCTAGCCTGCAGTTTTTCTTGACTTTCCTATGAGTTGACAGTGGTGCGAATGTGTCTCTGAAGTAGCAGTAAATTGTATACACCACAAAACATACATGGCCCTATTCAACAGTGTTTTTAAAACATGTCATGTACAATGAATGGGATAAATCTTAAGTACTGCTCCTCCTTTTTACCACACAGCATCTAACTGTGCAGAGCTGGAGGCTCCAGTCCATGCCCTCATCGTTGTTGTCCAAGACCTGCCAGGTCAGGGCTACACCACCATCTTCACCTGCCAGCCTGGATACACACCGACCAGCGGGGACACACTCAGGGTGTGTCAGGACAACGGACAGTGGAGTGGCAAACCTATTGTCTGTGAAGGTACAGTATGTTCAGTGTCTAACCGTTGTTTCCCCCATTAGTGTTCACATAAAAAAGAATTCAATGCCAAGGTAGACACATCCTTAATGGGTTTGATGTTAAGATACAAAATTATATGCTGTTCAATTTTACAGTGGGAACTAAACCTAGTGAGAAGCCACCTACTGTCCTCTACCCTTCCACACCACAACCCAAGCCCACTGTGCCAGTACAAGCCTTCATAGAGGGGCAGATCTGGACTGGTTCTTATGAGTACAAGGGCAGTAAGGTCCCCTGTACACTCACCATCACTGCTGTGCTGCAGAACTCATTTGGCGTTGTCGGAGACTTTGATGATGGCTCGTCCTCCTTCACTCTTGCAGGTGACCTTGAAATCTATTGTGCCCCACAGCACTTTTCAAAGATACGGGAGTTTATACTGTTTGTGCCATTTTTACTGCATTATGGACCACAGGACTTTGTTTTCAGCATCTGTTGTTATTTCCAGGAACGTACAAGCCAGGAGAGAGTGCTCTGACCCTCACTGTTGGCACAGTCAATACACTGGCTGATAACTTCATGGGAGTTTCCATATCATTTGATGGATATGTAAGTTACAATTCAATACGTCTTTACTTTTACACAGTGGCTTTTGTAAGGTCTTCAACAAGACTACTACTATACATACAAACAAACAAGTGGATGCAAGTGAAGTAGACTTTGTACAAGTATAATGGATAAATCAATGTGTTGAGTTTACCATGTCGCAAGTGTGGTGATTAGTTAATAGTTTATGCATTGTTTATGACTATTCATGCAAACTTTGTGTAACAGTATTTGAACCTTGTGAAAATGTTCTTAAATGTTTCATTTATTTGTTTCTCCAGTTGTACTACATTACAGGAGGCTTAATGTACAGTGGTGATATTCTGGCACCAGACTTCGGAAGCTTTGACCTCCAAATTACAAGTTTGTCATCTTTCCTTGTTTGCAACTGCTGAAATATTTGACAATGCTGCGATATGTAAACATGCGCATGATTGAGTCAGAATTTCTATATCTATTAAACAGGCCTTCTGTCTGTGCAGAAGAACATTGTGTATGGCAATGGAGTCATAGGTAGAAAAAGTTACATCGTGTCCATTTTATTCACTTATGAAGTAAGCGAGAAAAGTGCTAAAAATTCCTGAAATCGAAAGATTATAGTGTGTTCTAATAGCATTCATAGCATATTATATATTTAGCATGTCTCGTATAATCACAAGGTAAGGCAAGCTTTTGATCAGTCCTCTGTTCCTTCTCAAGTTGAAGTGACACATGACCTGAATGGAAGTCAGAGATCAGAATTAGAATCTTTTCCATCGCAGATGAGCTTTCATTTTACTTTAATTGTTTAATTCAATGATTTGATGCTTTCCCATGCCAGATTCACAGATCCCCAACCCAAAGCCCCAGACAGGGGGTAAGGGTCTGAGTGGAGGTTCCATTGCTGCTGCTGTGTTGGTGCCTATCCTCTGTCTGGCTGTACTTGCCCTGGGAGTTTATGCCTGGCACCTCAAGTGAGTATTCTTCGTGATACAATGTACATGCACACAAAGGGCCTTGTCTATGTGTTGTTTGGGTAACAGCTGCTCAGATATATTGATTGTGCTATGAAAGATGATCACTGTGTATGAGTTGCTGTTGAACCTATGAGTTCAAAAACTGGATTTATATACCTTATGAATGAAACTTATATCCAGTGATGTGGCTGTCCTGTTCTGTTGCTAATTAGTGCCACTCATCCACTCAGGGGAACCTCATTAAGTTCCTTGGACCTAAAGATGAATGAACAAATCTTCATTTCACTCTTCATTCTATATTTGCTCAGGCGTACCGGCCAGAGGTTCAGCTTCTTTAGCCGTTATGGTGATGGTGAGGGAGAAGATGCTTCATTTGAAAATCCATGTTACAACACTGCTGAAGGGGTAAGTTGTGATTTTTGAATGAAGAGCTAAATCTCTAGTAGTAGCATTTCTACTTTGATGATACAGTCTATGTTGTGTCTGCTCAGTGCAGAACTTTTATAAAGGATAGGAAATGGTACAAAAATATGGCATATTATTTGTTAGTTTTGTTCTCCATTGTTGAATTTCAAGCAGTCCCAATGGCATTGTGTGCTTCATGTATTGAAGTACAGGCATTAACTTTAACCTGTCTTGATGTCAATCTCTTACTTAGACCATCCACATTTTATCCCTAGCATTAATACAATCATCATGGGTTTGACATTTTGGATTATGATAATCATCCAAGGGTACATGTAATAATTATTGTTCCATTGTCTAAAGGTTGTACTAGACATTGTAACTCCTGTCACAGTGGAAGCATTTGTGGATGAACATGGTGTGCAGAGCTATCCTGTCCACAGTGAGTTACAGCATAGACGTTCATGTTCCTTAACGTTCCTGTTTTTTCTCCTGCATGACCAATACTTCTCTGGCATGTCTCAGATTGTGGGGAGTTCTAACTTCTTTGTATCTTTGTGGATATATTGGTATCTCTTTACAGCTGTACAGCTGTACCCACAATGCTAATACTTCCAGTCTTGCTGGTTGCCTCCATGTATGGAGGTGTGTTTGGATGTCTATCTTCCAATCCTCTGTGTTTGGATGTCTATGTTCCAACCATGTGTTTCTGTCATTGGAATACATTGTCAGTAAAGTGACAGTGGTTCAGAGGTGACAAAACTAGTCTTTTATCAGACATGACAGGTCATGGGGTCAATGGAAGAGGGGTCAATGTACGCTTGGAGTCCCCTGTAGCTTGTTTACAATTGCAGTGGGCCATTTTTTTTTAAACTTTGGAGGAGAATTGCTCAAGCAGGGGTTGGTTGATTTTCATGGTGTTTAGCAGGAAGGTACCTTAAATTTGTAGGTGATGACTAAAATAATGAGGTTCCTTTTATGCAAATCATAGTCAATGAGGAAAATATATTTTGACCTACATGTATATCAGGGCTCTAGCCAGCGTCCGTTTTTACGTCAGTTGACGGAAATTTGCTGCGTGTGACGGAAAAATTTTAAAACCAATCTGTCAACTTTGACGGACAAAAATCTGATAAAAGCTCCTTGGTGGAAGCTACAGGCTGCTTGGGACGCCATCCACGGCTGTAAAAGCCACACACTGTTTGTTTTGCTATTGTTATGATTGTTGATAATGTGTGTCGGTGCCCTTTCACATACGATAATCTCATTAAAACCCGTTTTTCAAGGTCTCAGTTCAGTCTCTCTAACTCCTGAAATAGTGTTTTCGCGACAATGGGAATTGGCTGACGGAAAAAAATGTCGAGCTGGCTAGAGCCCTGATGTATATACTAGGACACCAGCTGTTGTGACTAAGGACTGGAACTTTGGGGTCAACAGGGACAGTTGTTGGTCAGCAGTGGGCCACAGCTGTTCATGATAGGGCGTTCAAAAAAGTGACTTGTGTAAATTAGAAAGAATGGAACGTCGGTTGATGTATCATTTATGCAAACAAGGACATATTTTGTGTAATCAATGAAAAAAATGGTATTATAATAATTTGATGATGGTAAATGATGGTAATTTTATGTCAGTCGCATTTGGAAGTAAGTTGAAGGTAAACATCATCAAATATGAAGTATGTGAATCAAGGCCCTGATAGATATATAGGAATGTGTTTTTTAACAAACTTGTGTTATTTGAATTTGGTAGACAAAATCATCAACTGATGTAACACATGCAAATGAGGACCGTTTTTGTACAAGCCTTTTGTAAAAGTTGGCATCATTTGGCAAAGGTATGGGGTTGTGGAACTCTAGTTATTCTTATGTTGCAAGCTTTAAGCATGTAATAAGGAGGACCAATAATTCTAACATTGTGAACACTGTTCTTTCCAGGTGTCAGTGAATGTGGCAGGAAAGGACTGATCAAGAATGAAGAGATCGGCATTAGTCACCCTGTGACAGATAACAGCTAGAGATATATCCATTGTAAAACTGTTTCAATGACAGATGTTTCACTTTGTTTTCATTTTCATCCCTATAGCCTGTCTATACAACTTTATCATTCTAATAATGTATACAGTCTTTAATTACATTTGGTGGGAGGGGTATATTTAATGTTTCATGTTTCAAAGAAACAGGTGTGATTGTTCAACAAAGTTAAGTGAGTAAAGTGAGATGTAGGGTTGTGGGAATAGACACCATTTTATAGAATAGGAAAGGACAGGTTGAATCTTTAATGGGGTAATGTACACATTTATGACAATGAATATGCTGCTATTCTTACTGAGATTAAGTAATACTGTATAAAAAAGTGTAAATCTTAAGATATCAAGCTTTAAATTGTATGTGCTCATGTAAAATGCACAGGAATTATTATGGCCTACGATGAATACAGAATATCTCTTCTAACATAATTTACTAATAGATGATATTTTGCCTTTTGTTATTTGTAGACAAGTGCATATCTAAAAATAACTATTAATTGATTGTTATTCTATCAAAGGAGTGATTTCTTACAAGAACAATTCAGTGTGTGCTTAGCAAGCTTTTTACTCAAGGTGATGAACAAGTATAAAGTGATTGCAAATGCTGTACATCATAAGAGAGTTTTGTCCATAATGGAAAAAAATCAATGCAAGGCAAAATTCTTGCCACTGTACTGTTTAAACTTTGTTTCATGTAGCTTTATTGTGTTGACCTGCTAAGTATAATACTAGTACACAGCCATCTTGCATGCATGGAAAGCCAAGAATCGGATATTTTCTTCTTTAGAAATGCACATGTTATGTTGTCAGTTGTCACTTAACAAGAGTTATAGAAGCTTGTTTGATGGCCAAATTTTTCTTTGTACCCTCTGTTTCACAGCATTCTCGTTTTTCTTAGCATTCTTACATGTGATTTACTTAGCAACAGACATATTGTAAAATATAGCAAGGACACATACTTGTAGTACATCTCAAAAACTGTCACAATAAATTGGCCAGCATGTAGAAAGCATTGCCGTGTACTGCCATTGTTGATGTGTCAAAGTTGTATTTTTTAATTGATATCAATCATTGGCAATTGTGATAAACCTGATCTTCTTGGTGTATTCTTTTTATGTATAGTTATAAACAGGAGCACAAAGTCAAAAAAATCTAATAGAGCACTTGACTGTTACGTTTTAGGTACGACCATATTGTTTATATATGACCATCGTCATTATTGTTATAGAAAAAACAAAAAACTTTATTTTTCTGCAATATGACACAATGCTAAAATACCAAAAACGAGTGACCTGCTGCTCTTCGGGAACATTTTTTCTCAAATCTTGGCTATCGAAAGTGCCCACTCAACGTACGGTCCGACCGAGAAAGAGCAAGCTGTAGAAGGCAGGTCTCCATCTGGACTTTACAGAACATAGATACACTGTCATTTTGTTCCCCAAACCTACCATGCTGGTTTGTTGACATTTTGTCTAATGCAGCATCAAATAACATATTCAACAGTCAGATTTGGAATAAATTAATCGACGTAGACAACGTTAGGTAAATAACGTTAGAGCTGATGAGATATCGTATTGTACAGCGCCCTCACATAGTACTGCAGTTCTGGTAACAGTCCTGTTGATATCCTGGTGTGCCCTTACCGTCATCGTTAAAAGTCAAATCTTAGGACTGTCACCCTCCTGGTTGCTTGCTATTTTTTTTATACGTGTGTGCTTGTGCTCAGAAAGTTGAACGATATAGTATTTTTAGCCATATGTAGTAGTAGTGGGCTTTTATTGTGTTGTGTTGTACTGAAGACATTTTATGAGATGTACAGGTACATACCCTTGTTTGGGCAACTTTAATCACCAAAATTCACATTGAAGGTGATCTAGGTTCTGGAAGTCCGGAAGATTTTGATATTGAATGTATTTTGTAGCTTCACACCTTACCTAACTTAACACTAAAACTGAGCCGAATTCAGCACCAAGGACAGGGCGATTGGTAAAGCAGTGCACAACACGCGATATTCAAAAAAGTGAAAAATGGTAGACATTTTATCGTTGAGATGAAATAAATGTATGAGCTATATGTTGGTTAATAGTTTTGATGAATCAAATGAAATGTAATTTCCATCCCTATCCCTCCTTAGCAGGGGCAAATCCGTTGTTTCTGCCTGCTTAGACTTTTCTAACACTCTATGAGAGGGCATGTGTTTTGACCATTTGTAACGTTATATACGTAAGGCACATGTGCTTTTTGTCCGACACGACCAGCTATTCTTTGACCTATTTGCATCCAATCCTCTTTGAAATTAGCCCTTTTCAGGATTCCATGCTGAGGTCAAAGGTTTCTGTACCATATAATGCCCGGTGTGAACTGACATACATCTTAAAATGTAAACAAAAACGTACTAGGGAATGGTTTTGCCAGACTTATGTTCCTTTGTAGTGACACTTCATTCAGCTGTATCTTTGATTAACGTGTTGTAATGATTATCAGACTATTCACTGGGGACCATTGAACAAGACGCGCACGAACACTGGTAATCATTTTGTAAATTCTGTCCGTTTTGACACATTTTTTTCTGTTGTCAGATGACATTCACATCTACAGTCATTCCTGTACCGTCCCTGGCAGAACCATTTAGATATTCTCCCTACACCCAAATATGGTGCTCATCTTTATTCCATGTTATCCAGGTTCATGCCACTTCCGCCGGAAGTCGACAAGGACCGGAAGTGCATTCACGACTGATTGAATTGAAGAGGTGGCGACATTACAAATTCAGATTTGGCTGCTCTGTCTAAATGACGCCTCATGTTAAACTCAGGATGATACTTCAAACAGAATGAAGCCATACGTGCAAGGAACAAGACCAACTTCCGTCGCGTCCTTCCTTCCGTTTCCGGTACAGAAAAATGGCTTGTTGTAAGCCCATTGCAATATCGCGCAAGTTTGGCCATGGTTAACAAAAGACTTCCGGAAACAGTCAGCTATACTGGAATATCCATTCTCCATGTCTATATCGTTAGCTGATATGAGATCATAATGTTTGCTTTTTTTGTTCATGTTCACCTAACTGATTGCCAAATGGGTTTCAAGACAATTTGATATCCTTTAATTAGTTTTATTAACGTTATTATGCATACGGGTCACACCGGGGAACACACGGAAACTGGAAACTCAAATATTGTAGATGTATCAATTTTCTTCTATGAGGGTGATTGGAACACGCCGTATCACTTGTTATTTTTTTCATATTTGTTTCAGCTTATACCTTTATTTCATTTTATTTAGTTCTGGTCTTTTGTGTTACTTCGTTTTGCTTTGTTTAATCTAATCTTATGTAATTTATTGCTATTGATGTATTGTGTGATCGTATTTCATCTTAATTCATTTCATCTTTTTCATCTATTTTCACGACTTTGCTCTTTTTTTATTGGAAAGCAATTTTTCGACATTCTACAGAGAATTCGGTTGGAGTGGTTATTCCAACTTTCTATGTTTTCATATTTCCACCAGTTAGTAACGGAAACATATATCAAAATTCCTGATCAACTCGGACAAAATTCTGGAGGGGAATGGGGCGGTAGAAATCAGACCTTAAATCCATTCTTAAACTTGAAATCAATTCGAAGATGTAAAGCCACGAATGATATATTTATTGATCAGTGTGGTAGATCTGTAGTTATATTTATAGGCATATGTTTTCGTGCATCCTTGTCTCATATCATATATATTGTGTCAAAATAGAGATGGAAGCCTATTGAAGTGCTTATGATGGCACACGTAAGCTGTGATTTTGCCTATTGACGACAATACACTGTATGGAATTACGGCAATTAATGCAGTTTCCGGTCGCGGGCGGTGGATGGTTTTCTTAAGTTGCACAAAGCGTAAAACCACAGTACAGACGCAGCTGCTTCGCGACGCTGACCGAATACGAGACTTGCTGCTTATGGTAATGCCCACGATATTTGCATTTCCGAATGCTGCCGAGCGCTTACGAAGATATCCGTTACCTCAGGGAAGCACAACGTAAGCCTTGCTAAAAATAGCGTGGGCAGGCGGGCAGCAACAGTTGGGAGGAGATTGGCTTACATTTGTGTATCGTAACCTTGTGTGTCCGTACACACGAAAAACGCAACAGTTCCGGCTTTGCTTGTGCACTGCATGCTTGCTCTGAGTTGGGAGGTCGGCAGCTTCTTACCGTGCATTATCAACTACCTCCTCGGTGCTACACCTCAAGACGTCCCGACCGGGGATCAGCCGTGTCCCCATCTCACCTGCATCCACCCTGTAATAGGACCACCCGGGATTTCAGCCGTGAAACAAGGATTTGTTAAGGTAATACTATTTACACAAGGTCTAAATGGGAACACGGCTCTATGTTATTGGTACGACCCTTGTGCGTTTTTCTATCCTTCTTATCATGACCGCACCCAAATTTTAATCCGACTGCGGGATTTCCCCCATCATTTTACAGCCTCAGATGTGGACCCACGCACGTACCTGTATACGGTAACTGCAGAATTAGAACAAAACGTAATAAGCATATATTCTAAAGGACCAAGTGGGTTTCGCGGTTTGAACTGCCACGGATGTAAACATTACGTTTGTGTGGGGCTCCGTGTACGGCACAATTGATGGATTTTGCGGCGAGCGCGTTTGAAGGTCGTTCGCATGGCTGTCGTTGCCATGGCGACCAATTCATCCTTGCAAATGGAACCATCATTTGCATTTATATGGTCCCTCAGTAAGGGCAGGAGAGACTGGCGAACATAGTCGTAATTATGATATAACCAGAGATGTTTTCTTGCCACTACTTCTTTTCATGGATCATGAAACAGATGACAGTTCCGAGGCGTGGCCCGTACGGATCGGCCCGTGCTGATTGCGCCCCGGTGCGTGGGCTGCCCGCGGAGGTTGACAAGCCGTCGTACGTCGTTCTCAGAAAGACAGCGTAGTGAATAAATAACTACAATTTTCTTCAGTCGCAAATCTTTTTCTGTTTTACCGCGCATTAAATCACAGTCAGTGTGGGTGACGTCCACTACAATCAACAACCCTGACCGCTTAGTTGTGCGGATACTGTAATAGGCATTGATGATGATATTGGTGACATTTCGGTATTCGAAAGCCACGTTTTGGGAACTATTTTTTTCATGTCTGTAGCACGTAAAAATATTACCCTAGCACTAGATAGACTGGTCACGGGAGTAGTATAATAAAACCGGTACGGATTAATTAATTCAGTGAAGGTGATTTGTTCCATATGCATCATCTCCGGGAACCCCTTCCAGACCTTTTCCTTCTTCATCCTATCAATGATGCAATTTACAATATAGAACTGTAATACATGGTCAACCTTGCCTTGACAGCGTCTTGAGTTTGTTCTCGCTGATTCCGTCTAAGCAAGGACGTTATATAGATGTCACCTGGAACGCTATGCAGTTACTTGAGTTACTGTTATCTTGTGCATTTCTAAATGTAAGTCTAAACTTGACACTTGACCAAAGACTCGCGAGGTTTGTGCGAAGCTGTCCAATTGAGTCATCCAGTTTGTGTAACTATTTCTATTTTCTAAGGTACTTCTAATGTCATTAAGCTTATTACTTATGCTGGTAAAATGGCCTTATGGTTAGGAATGTTGACTTAGAAATCTATAGGATTTGTGTTATATCCCTGCTAGGCCTTGTGTTGTGTTGTGCCCTTGGGAATTACACCCAACTCGTATTTCATCACTAGACGCAGGTGTATAAAAAAGGTTAGAGGCGTCCTCTCAGCAGGTACGTAAAGATGGTGGTCTCGTGTTTGAGGATATAGCCACATATCGAACGAGATCAAAGACCCACCTTACTTAGGCGCAAGGAGCCCATCTCCAGTGGTTCAAATCGTAAAATCTGGTCCCGGGTTAACATTTTGAAAAGGTGATAGTCAGGAAAGCCTTTTATGTTAATTCATCTACAAATGCGGTAAATCTCAGTAAATAGATAAATACATGCGCCATTATCGATGCAATCACTGAAAACAGGGTTAAGTTAAAGAGGTATTCATTCAATATCAATGCCTTATTACCTAACAGACTTTCAAACGGCCGCGGGTCGGTTATGAATAGTACATAATTTATGATATCGATACTGTTTATAACTTATGCTAAACAACAACATTCTTCGTCGTTGAGGTGCATGCGTTCACAGTGCTTCTCACTTTGTAAGCGATATTCAAATCACTCTTACTTATTTTACCCATTGAAAGATTCACTTGCAGAGGTTGTTCGATGCTTTAGTGTCTGCAAATTTGCTAAACGGAACATTGATTGACAAAAGGTATTGTTGACATGACCTTCATACTTCAAAAATGCGAAATGTTTGTTTTTCAATTGTAAGGTTCAAAAGACTCGAAAATCCAGATTTCGTACATCTTAGTTGTTTATTCCATTACTTAATCACGATCACGCAATGTGTAGGCTGTAAAATATATAGGAGAATGTCATTACTTACACTAAGCACATATTATACTTCACTGAAGGTTAGGAAAATTAATATCAAATCATGTCTTGGCATTGAACATGGAGCTAAACAAATTTCAGTTCAAGTTACTTCATGGACGATGTCATTCTGGACAGCTAATGCTGAATAATGAATGACTGAAGACTTTTATTGCACGTTTTGCCCAACTGACCTAGTAAGTAAATTGTCACAGCAAAGACAGTTTTACAGACATAGTAATTTCGGTACGAGCCTAACATTCTAGCATGTGGGTTCAGCTTCTTCTCACTTCTTGGAAATGGTGAAAATGTAGGATTGTATGGGTTTAGCTGTAGTCAGTTTATCGAAACGCAATATAGGAATATAAATTGTTCAATGCTGCTCATATAATCTAAGTGAGAGAATTTACTTCTGTTTAACTAATTGGACAACTTTATCATTGGCAAATATAGTACACCCTATGATGAAGTGCAGTACACATTTTACCGTATTGGAGGTAAAAAATTTGGCTGCTTCTTTGCTAAAGAGTGTAAAGTTTTACGACCAACAGAGGCCCAAACATATGCCATAGATTGCTACTTTCCCTGCTGCTGATTTGTGGAATAGATGTTATTTCCCTTTTAATTTTATCTATAAATCTAATTTTCCTTCTTTGTTAAGTGTACAATTATGCATACCACTGCTTTTCTTTGTTTGCTTTACTGTTTGCCTTCGGGCATGAACATGCAGTAAAGTTATCATTATAAAAAGTCAATTCCTTTACATGTTCAACAGCATCGAGAGGAAATAAACGTTAAGCAGGTGAAGGAACATCATCATCTTCATCCGGGCGTGCTGGTTGCACAGATGGCCATGACTCTCTTCCTCCATCCTTCCCCATCCTCAATAGCCTTGGGCAGTTCTTCAGCCGAGCAGCCAGAATCATCACAAATTATATGTATGATGTTTTTATTTTTTAAATTAAACAGGTAGAGGTACACATTCGATAGTAAATTGCCAATATTTTACACTTTTTATTAATCAGGTAGTTATGTTCTTTTATATGCACTGCTTGAGATGGAGTGACAAAAGCAGAAAAGCTAGAATTACGAGTCCATAAGTTTTGTCTCACTAACGCTTTTATTGAAATGATCATCTAATGAAAATCATTGACAGAAAATACGTAATTAAATTCGCATCCACTGAATTTAGATAAAGTCAATCTTGAAGATATAAAGTAAACATCCATATACATATCAAGAATGCATTATAGTCGCTAGGTTAGCATACTAGTTTCTATTCACTATATATTTCGTTTCTATTAACTACACATACCATTCTAAAACTTTTGTGAATTTAGATGTCTTCAAAGATGTACGAGACAAAGTTTACTTTCGAACCCAAACAGTTGTGAAAACGTAGAGGGTGCCGACCACGAGACTTTGTTAGGATACATGTACATGTACACTGTGCAGCTCGAGTAGGGCTTTCCATGTTCTAGACACATTTGATGATCAACATCTCTTCAAATGGGTTTTAAATTTGTTGGAATTAGAATACCTAAGTCACATCATATCACGGCTATTCTTAAACAGTTTGAAATGTGGCAAAATTGAGTGTAATCGTGAAATACTTCGTAATCCAACAGTGCTGAAATAGTCTCGATGCTTGTTGACAACACGAACGTATATGTTTCCTGTTGCTCGTGTTATTATTTAAACAACATAGGCAGGAACCAAGACAAAAGGTCAACAGTACTACTAGTTCGACCCAGCTATTTTGCAAGATTTGAAGTCGAGGCTAGTTCCGGTAGTGATTGAATAAAAGCGTATCTGGAGTGACTCAAATTCATGTAATCCACTCCCTCCGACACTACAGTCAATAGATGGTATGGAAAAGAAGACAAGCAATTACGATAGATGACAAATAATTACGACCAATATAGAAATATCTCCTTACGAGGCATCGTGTTATACGCATGCCAAATGTAACATGTCTCAAGATATGATTCTTTCTGGATAAGATACTCCAGTGTGTTATCTAGTGGCCCAGACAACAAGCAAACATTAGTGTACAATGACATACAGTAGAGACTGAAGGAGGAAGAGTACTGAGGAGTACTACGAGTAATCAGCCATGAAAGAACAGTATCAGAATAAACATATATAACTGGGACAGACGTCATCGTTGGCACCGACGGATAGCATTACGACCCCTTCCACTAGAGGCTTTGACATCTGTGCGACAAAAGATCTGAGGGCGCACACATTCTGTATATGTTATTGTCTTGTACTTTTAAACCTTTTAAATCCCATTTTGGTCGCTGTACGGTCGCTCAGCGATCGCCGTTTGGTGTAAAGGTGCTTAGACCTCATACCCGGGCCCCGTTCACTAAGTTGTCACATGTATAAATACTGGTTGTAATCCCCCACTCGTCATCCCACAATGACTTTCAAACATGCATGTAGGAATATGATAAAGTAGACAAGGAAAAGGCTGAAAAAATAAAGAATTATTTACTACTCCATAGTAATTTAAGTTGGGTCGTTTAATCTTTTTTTCAAAATGGTTTGAAGGTGAACCTTGCAGTTGGTTTATCCAAAGATTGCTCTTTCAAATTCACAAGTCAAATATGTAGAAGGTACAAAAAAGAACGAGTCTCAACGATACACTTCCGGTTGTTATGTAACTGTTACCTTATTCTCTTCGTTGTTTAGGCCACACTGACTTTATTTGAGGGATGACATCCGCGGGCGCAATCACCTGCTCCGAGACTCACGCAAGTCGACACATATTGCCGCATGATGGCCGGGTTGTCCTACAAGTCGTTATGTCCTACCAAACAACGTGATAATGCTGTCAAATTGCCCTCAAATGCCCTTAAAGAAGACAACATACATGTGCCTTCTACAAATAAAGACCTGTTGTTTCTTTTGATACACGTGCTCTGTGCTCCAATTGTACCAGCTTTGTAGTCCTGTGGTTTAGCAACATTTTGGATGGATTTCTTTTGCCCTCCTGCATTAGTTTTAGGGTCTCCAGAGGATGTCATCCATGTACCCTAGTCATTGTGTCCTTAGAACACCATCGTCGTACGACGCAAGAACCAGATAGGATGGCATGTCAGTATCATGACTGTTGCCTGTGATCATGAACATTTGGTGGTGTTGAGAAAGAAGAAAAAGTCTGGCTGCTTTCCTGGGACAATATGCCATTAAGATTTCTAAGGTCGCCAGAACTCCATATTTGTATAACACTGACGTCATCGTCACCGACCAATCACATTATCACTCACCTTGTTTTTCTGGGTTTGTGGATAGTTGTTGGTAAGCCTACAGCGATGTATTATTTGTTTGTCTTCAGAAATGCTATAAATTGTTTTTGAAGGTCGCACTGGACAATTCTGCATGGAAATCAGCCGACAAAGCCGTGTAAACAACTAGTGTTTTCTGCGACGCTACAACGATTACACCGAAGTACTAGATTCATATATCCATCCGCGCTTTTTGGGTTCCATTGCCGTTGGTTTTTCTGCTGCGGTAGGAGACTACCAAGAGGTAATGTGCCTTAAGCAATTATCTATAATGTTTTAATGAAGTATTATCCTAGTCTTAACACCTAACAACATTTCCGATATGTCAGGTAGTGAATCATAATAGACTGGAGTCAGGAAGTGCATTCTTTTTTTAAGATCCAAACAACGGTAGGCTTGGGAGTAACTCTTTGCGCAGACATATTATCTACTTTCGCCATTTTGACTGTTGTTTGTCCCGACATTTATTACTCGTTAACATGTTCATATGACACTCCTTAGGTCCTCTGTCTAACTCCTTAGCATAGATTGGGGAACAAAAAAAGTTAATTTTTCCGTGGCAGGATTGTTTATTTGAAAAGAATGGACTGTCTTACTTTTCAAAGCCTGTGAGGTACTGTTGAAACTGATGACGTTGCCAAAAATATCGAATTGTAAAAATTTAAATAAGGGCCAATTTGTGATATCTATCTTGTGATATATACAATTGACACTTAGGAGGTTAGTATCTATTCTCTGGTGTCTCTACTGACAAAAGTTTTTGTTGTCCTGTTAATAAGTTATGGTATATTTTCTAGATTAATCTGTTTTCGTTTTAGTATACTAGACAAAACATATGACAAGGTTCCAATGACTGCATTGACTGATGAAATACGACAATAAAATCGAAAGAGATTGTTGTTCCTGCAGTGATCGCATTTTGGTCACTGATGATTTCGTTGGTCGAAATACATTAGCTGATGAGGCATTCTTTGTTTCCGTGGCTACGTGGTCATATTTCAGGGACGAAGAAGACAGACATATTTCTAACCTACCATTTGTACTATTGGTTTCTCTGTCATCCATTTTTTTTCGATCAATGTATATAATTTTAAACACGAATTGTTGAACCACGGTTGGAGGTAGGTCTGGTTCCAATTGATCACCGTATTCCTGTTCAACAGTTATCTGTTACTTAAAAGAGTTCCTAATTACGATGACAATGTTTGGAATAGATTTTGGAAAGCATTGTAAAATGCATGTTTGAAAAAGTGGCAGGAAAATCGTTGTAGCTGTGTCAAAGTTGTTTTCCCCGTGTTCTCCCTGCTTGCTCGTGCCATTTTAATTCGTGCTCAGTTGGCCAACATTACATAGCGCCTTATCGTTTCTAATTTCTTGCATTGTTCAGCCCGAAAGGATACTCTGTTGTCAAGGTTGTTTACTATCGAACAACACAAATTATCAGGAAAAAATGCAGGAAAGCAGCAAAAACGAGCATTTAAATATGATTCATGTGGAGGAATATGGCTCGTCTACTGCCGATGATCTGGAATGATTTTCAAATTGTAAACATACTTATCAACAGGTGAAATACGCCTTATCGTCAACAAAAACCTGTCTGTCACTTATTTATTTATTTATTTCTGTTTTCTTTGTACAGGGTAGACACACTCAGTACTTTGCGCACTGCTTTCCAGGCGTGCCCTGTACAGAATACGTGTGTCTATGATGTTTGTGATATGAACACGTGTCACACGTGTCTTTATGATTTTGTCTCCAGTTAAAAGCTGTTATCGCCATCTAGACATGATGACTACATATAAGGCTTATCACCTAAGCAGGGCAGCCACAGTTTTGATGACAGGTGTTCATGGATCCCCTTACAAACATAGCGACCATGGCCTTCTCAAGATTATGGTAGGGAGTTAGATAATCTATGTTTTGGAGTTGGTCGGTTATCTGTACTTCTACATGCTTGGATACTATCAGGGAAGCCAAATGGAGCTAGAATAGGATGGATTCCAGGCTACTCACAACGAACTCGATTGGGGAGTGGTCAGGAGCAAGGTTCTAGAAGGGCCCTGTATGTGTGACAAGAGCCGTATACGTAATCGTATACTGTTGTTTGAAAACGAAACAAGGACAAAAAACTTTTTGGAGTGACAAAGGGTCACAAACATACCATCGTTTTCACCTACATTTACACATGGATATCTGTGCCCTAACGATGACATACTTGTGCTGTAGGATGTTATTTTTGTCACGTTATTTTTTATGATTATCGTTGAAGACCAGGTTAAATGTAAAATGGTACGGCCTAGGTTGATACACTTTTCATCGCGAAATTCTCATTTCAGCCTTGTCAAGAGGTTCAATTTGTTTTCAATCAGTTAAGACGAATTGCAGTAAATGTCTCCAGTCTCGTATAGTTCTAAGCAACATCCATGGCTTGGGTTTTGTCCGTTGTTTATAGCAAGTATATACAATCATTGAAAATACTTTTGGGTCGTTTTTGGCTTCATTACACCTAGCATCTACATAGTATTAAACAAGACCCTTTGCCACGGCATAACGTCCAGGTGCACGGCATAGTACGCCCGGTGGAGGTGATGAAAATAAAGAAAAGTCCGTCGAAGAAGCAAACAAACTCTTTGCTGTTAATCATTTACATGGCTAAAGCATCATAGCCCGATTCACATCTTGATACTTGGGTGCTTTTCATAGCAATACTTTTGGCTTCATCGTGTCTAGATCTGTATGCGTTTGTACTAGCTTGGTGTGCCATGTATCTATGAGGCCTACGTTAAATAAGATCGCGAAGAATTGCTGGTTTTTGTTGTGTGGCAAGACTGCCAAGAGTCCTCTGGAAAAGTAAAAAGAATTGCTTACCATGTACCAGCAGCGCAGCCTGCAGCTTGAGAGGTTAAAGTCACGACGGAGAACCAAGCGAGAAGATTTAGCTTTGTTATGTATGAATTTTCTTCTGTGATATGGAAGACCAGGCTAGTGAACAATAACCAAAATGCGATAAGGTACCTAAGGCCACAGCAAGTAAATTTAATGGATGACATCCTCTGCAGACTGCAAAAATAGTGCGATAGGGCGAAAAAAAAACAAGATGGGTAAAAAAAACAAGATGGCTACATTTTCAAAAATAGGCACCATAAAGTTGTGATGACTGTTGTAAAAAGAATTAAATGGACAAAACATGGTATCAGAGCCAACAACTGACATCACCAACAAAGTTGGTAACCACACACATAGCTTCCGTATTGGTGTCACTTTTACAACTATCCAATAAATTTCATTTCTACAACTACAGTCCTGGGTACCTCGCGAGTCTCACTTCTACAAGTACAATTATTAGGCTACAACACAATGTATTTGCCCATTTTGATACTTTATCGTCATGTTGACCATCCCTGCAGAAGAAAAAAAAAAATCTTGTTTTTTTTTCTGAAATCAGGCGAAAATTAATGCGCGCGCTGATGTCATCCATAAAATTTACTTGCTGTGGCCTAAGGGGTTCTGTTGTGAGCTTCATGGGTCAGGATAGTTGACACACCTGATCATACCCAATGAGCATGCCAATTTCTTTGCGGTGGCTTGTAGTATTGCTTGGGGTTGGGGTGGCCCAAAAACTGGGACAACCCCAACCTGAAGTTGTCTACTGTTGATGCTTTAGCGAGGCTGGTGTGTTACGCGGAAGGGTGGCTATATCTAGTATAAAGGCACAGATACAGATAACTATGTGTGTAGATAGAGTGTGATATAAATGTCTGTTATGCATGTAATAAACCGGTAGCGGTGACCTGGTGTTATGTTCGTGTTCCTGGTTATGTAGTCATCATTCGGTTCTGCTACCAGATTGCAGATTGTTCAACAATGCTTTGAATAGCAGGACTACTGTTTTTTTCTGGAGCGTTCTTCGTAGAGCTTAGAATTGTCGTGAACCAACCAGAGATTAGATGTGCATCAGTATATTTGATGTATCATTTTTTAATCACACACTATACTATAGCTAAGGCGAGCCTAATGGTATAGCATTGTGTGCGGGTAACTTGACAAAAGGCTACGGGGAAAGCATTATGAATTTCGCGAAAATGCCTTTCTAGTACATACATACATGTACGAGCTCATTTCTGTGCTGTTTCTGAACCAACCTTACCTTCTAACACATTCGATTGGGCATACTGGTGCTTGTGTAGGTCCCAGACACAGCCTTGGTCTAGTGAGAGATATGTACCAAGCTTTTGCCCTTACCTATCCCCCCACCATAGCTTGTTTGAGAAATTAAAAAAAACAACCTCAGTGTCCTGTTGGCCTTGTCTAAGGTTGAATCGAGTTAACCACTCGAGGTCCTTTGAGATGATGATCTCCAGGCAGGGATGTTGAGCAGTGGTCTCAAGTGGTTCTGTGAACATTGTATATGTGACTATATTTCTATTATTTTTCTTTTATTTGCAGGTTCTCACAGAAGCATGAATCTCAGATGCATGCACAGTAAGTTGCCCCCCAGTGGAATATGGTGTGTAAGGTTGGCTTGCTGTGGGTTGTGATCTAACGGTACCTGATCCGTATTCTGATGATGTGCTTAAATTTCGTTGTTTAATACCAACATAATGTAGCGTTCACCTGCGTACACGCTTGGCGTTTTGGAAAACGGATATTTGAGTCATATCCCCCCGGAAGATGTATTGTTGTTAAATTTTAGCTAATTATGGGTCAAAATACATCCGGCTTACCGATGCGGCGTGTTGCTTTCCTCTGCAAAAATCACCATGGTGACATACACTCCTACATACCTCCAGGGCGGATCACTTCCTGATGTCGGAAAGATTAATTGTACAAAAATTACTCTAGCAACTGGGTTGATTTATACTCTATCTAGATGTTTGATTAAGTTTTGCACTGGCTATCGCGTCACCTGGATGTCTAACTTTCATCAATATGTGTATCTTCATCAATATAAACCGGGTGAGTCATATGATGATATTCCATTGCCTTATTGTACACTCGTTCTCATTGAAATGTCGAAAATGGCATTTTTTGGGTCGAAAAATAAATCGGCTTTATTTTCAGTGAAAACTACCTGGTTGTTTAGGAAAATTCCTCTTTTAATCATAGCCAAAAAATGGCAACTTATTATTTTCGGTCCCATTGGTAATACATTACAGGGCGGGTAACAAACGTTACCGGTAACGTTTGTTACAACAGTAAACTTTACCCTGTATTCTTCTAAAGGACTTACCTTATTGACTACATCATTTGGGTATAAGTGGATGTCCCAAGGAACATTTGAAAAGTGGGCAGCTTTTTTACACCAGGTCAAATAGAAAGCTTAGACAGCATCGAACAATGGTAACGTTTGTTACAGTCATTTCTGTACAACATTTTGTTAAGCAAGGTGGGATACAAATAACAGTCACCAACCCTTTCTTGTTTCTTTAGGAAGCCAGAAAAACTGTACAGCGTCACAAAAATGGTCATTTCTAGTCTTATACGCGGATAATAAAACCGTGGCAACCATCGTACTCGTGGTGGTAACGTTTGTTACAGAATCTGGCGACAGGCATAAACCACCTCACACAGCCTCCAAGATCAGTGACAGGAGCGATCTGACGTGATCGGTCAGAGGGCCTTGGTAGTGGGTTTCACCTGCCGAACAATTATTCTGGGAACTGATTTGTTACATTTTTGGCTACTATTTGAATTCTTCGTTTCTTCTCAGGCGACAGCCATTTTTCAGGGTGTGAAATCCGACTCGTGGCTATAATAACAGTCTAAGCCATCAACCAATACGAATGTTGTTGTGCATCTTTTGTAAAACATTACAGGGGTTATGGAAAAATGAAGGAATCAGTGACGTTGTCTATAATTTTCTCCATATCAAGCCGTAAAGTCAGGCGACAGCATTTCGACATTTAAATGAGAACGAGCCTGTAAAGGGAAAAATGACAGAATAGAATAGAAATTTCGAAGAAAACCCCCTAAAATTGAAAAAGAAATTAATTTCCTGTTTTATCTATGTATTTATTGGTTTAGCTGTTCAGCTCGCACAGCCAGACGTATGGAAAAATGCACAAAAATGTTTTCTTTTATATTATGTATATATACGAAATAAAGAATAAGAAACGTACATATATTCGGTATAAGAGAGCGTAGTAGTATCTACACTGGTATTCTATGTTTAGAATAGAAGAGCCAATGAAAAAGTCTGTCCAGGTCAGAAAAATACAGCCACCATCTAATCAGCACAGTGAAAAAAAAATGCCAGTTCATCTAAAAGTCTCGTAATGGTTAACTAAGATTATCCAATGAGGTTCAATTCACCTCCTCGAGTGATCTGTCGTATACAGCAGTGCACTACAATAATGACGCTGGTACTTAGATTTTGATCTCCGAAGATTCTACATTCATATCCATTGATGTTGGGCAGGGCGCAGGGGTATAAACAGCGTCTTCATAGCTTCACGCATTGATACGTGCCAAAGGGTTGGGTTTATTCCAATATCAACTTTATGTTTAACGTCTTTGGTTTATACCTTCGAGATTTCACCCTCTTTTACAACAAGCTATGCACAATGTAATGTCTATTAGCACATCTCTGAGTAATTTTCTGTAACATCATCTGGTCGGTATTCTCAGCACGAAGTCTTGCTGCAGGGTCGACTGAGCAGGTAGTGTGAAATCCCCAACCTCCAGAAATCGAATGCTGTTGCTATTTATGGCATCAGGCATCAGGTTTCTGCTATAAATAGAACTCTTGGTGTTGAAACATAGGGTGTAAATGTCACGTATAATTTGCACACCAAAGGTCGCGAACCATTGCATCCATCCAACTGTACCGTACTCAACGGTTAATCGCTTCATCTCGGAAAGATGAGATATTTCGCAACGGGATTTAGTCACAGACTTTAAACAAGAACCATGAGACTATGATTTCTCTCTTTTCTTATCTTCGCTCCTCAAATGCTTTGTATTAGCAGAGTGAGACGGAGGGCCTCTTGAAATTA
>NC_049980.1:14405152-14413090 GCF_000003815.2 Branchiostoma floridae | reverse complement strand
CTCACTCTGCTAATACTGCTCTCGTTGAGTTATGTTAGATTCTACCAGGATTCTACAAAGTTATGTTTCCAACCAAAAACACTAAATGTAGTGTTGTTCCAGAATTTATATTGTACAACCTACTTGTTGTCGCTCTCTTTCTCTACATGACATGGCCTCCAGCGACGGTCAATATCTCCTGTGGTTACCAGCCTTTATGTCAGTAAAGTGATTTCAGTTTGATCAAGTGAAAGAATTTGTCTCTTACAGATGTTTAAGATGCCATTTTGTTGTCTGTTTCGTTGTTATACTTGTCCAGATACAGTTACGTGATGCCTGTACTAGTGGAGCGCATGCGGTGTGCAGCTATATCGAAAATGAGCTTGACCTGTGTTCAATAGTCCCTGACAATAACTCTACCCTTGACATTTGGCTATGAATGTAGAAAATAGATTGTAGCCTAAGCACAGTATTTGCTATCAGAAATATTAGTAGGAAAGCTCATTGGTGTCGGTAGAAGATACATTGCCTTTTACTAAAAACAAACTTTAGAAAGAAAAACACTTTACGATTATCAACAGTCTCAGTCCGAGCACGGTCGGTGGTCGATACCAACTTCATCGGAATATCTCAACAATCTTGGGCCATATACTCGTACAGAAGTGTTGTATTCAGATTCTCTCTAAGACAGTGTACCGCTGTAGGTACTGTATTGAATAAATCTCTAGCCACCACTAGGAGCCTAAGCTATCTAACCCCCTTTTTTTGTCAGAAGCGCAGTTTTATACTTCGCACAGGTCAAAGGTGATGGGCAAGGACACGGTCAGACGGAAGTATAGATCATCGACGGCAATTAGTTATTGGATAACGGGAAAGCAACTGGAGTGTCTACCGGAAGTTAAGCACAATAGCTCTGCATAAATGTATCGATTAGGCTAAACGTCAGTATACATGCATTTCAGTCGTTTACCCTCTGAGTTCTGAGAAAAGTCAATCGTGATGTCGTTCATGGAGCAACAAAGAAGGAAGCTGTAAAGGAATGATTTTCATCTTCTTTTTAAGTCACGTTTCACGTGCACTTTCACTTACAATAGATGTTGTGAAACTTTTCAGCATGGAGCAACCAATATCACTCTGCCAATTTTACAACATGAGTACCATCAAGGACGTTACATCAGCTGATGTAACGTCCTTGGTACCATTTAAGAAGCTTTAAGAGTAATGCAAAACCATAATTACCTTTGACAAAAAGGTTATATTTTATGTGCCGTCTGTTTTTGTCTTTCCACGTGGACATCGTAACACGTCATCTGTATCTTTGTAACAGTTATATTTCATCTGGCCCTTACTTCTTCCCTCGTAACCTCGAAGAATATGTATATTGATATAAATAAATCTGTATATTCATTCCTGGACAGGGAATTTACTGAGAACCATTAGGACAACCTTTCGAGATGGTTTGAATGGTGGCCTCATAGTCCCAACATCATTGCTGCATCCGTGTCATCGGCATACTTTGAAATTTCAGAACTTTGAATACAGCCAAGCATTCTATTCACATATAGATACATGTAATGAACATAAGTGGTCCTAAAATTGAGCCTTGGGGTACACTTTACTTCACGGCCGTGTCACTTTGTCCCAGTATAAATCATACCGCTTCCACATTTTAGAAGGCAGGTGCCATGTTGGCTTCTGGCTGTTACATACTAGTCTTAGAAATTAGTCAAGTATGAAGGAAAGCAGTAACAGGAAGTAAAGAAGTTCATTCTAGTATGATTGAAAACAACTTCCGATAACCCTTGTCTTTCACGCTTTATGCGACTGTACATTTATAATTACTTCCTGTGCCATATGGTCTCTCTGTGAATAACGACCCGGATGTTGGATCAAAGACAAGACTTCAAGTTGGTTTCACTCTTATTGACTCCTTCCTGCATTGTCAGATTTGCTAATTGCTATTTGGAAGGACAGTGTGAAGGGCATTGGTAACCACGAGAGGAAGTCCGTAATGCCTAATGAGGCGTGATAACCTAACCGGGCTCGCTTTCCTTTATCAGACAGTGGTACTTGGTTTAATCACGACATTCGACTACACAACTGGTGCAAGGTAAGTCCTTTAGATCATTTTCCCATCAAAAACATTCCCGGTATTTTTTATCCCCCTCTCATAGTAACAGACATATGTTCCCCTGGTACCCGATCAGACTGTTTGTTGTTTGTATAGAAACTAGGGCTGTGGCCTGTCCTTGCTGTTTGCCAACGGACGGAAACAGCCTCCTTCAATATTTGATTTCGGCAGTTCAACGTAGCATCTAGTACAGTACTAACTGGCGAAAGAGTTCATTGAGCGTTCTTATATTCGGTTTTACTGAAGACAACACACAGGACCCTGACCAAGGTACGTTGAAGGTTGTCTACCTGAACAGTCGTAAAGACGATTCTATTTTCATGCGATCAGCTCAGGCCGGTTGATCATTAATCGTCATGTATATGAGCAGTATCAGACCCGGCAAGGTTAATCGAGCATTAATTGTATCTGGGCCTTACTACTGAGAAAAACATTTCTCAAAATCTAGCCGTGATGATGTTGGGTAAGCTACAGCCGAACATTCAAAATTACGTCCCAATAGGTTCTCTACAGTCTAAAATAGATCCAACGGTTCCTTTGGTTGGCAGAGACTGAGATAAAATCTTAGCGTATTCCAAAAGAAATATGGCAAAGCACCAATGTTTGTTTTTTGATATGTATGAAGAAAGCATCCCTTTCTCTATTAAATCAGATCTGGTTTCCAGAAAAAATCTTGAGAGGAATTTGTCATGGGTGAGGCTGCCTGACCCCCGGTATGTTTGTAAGTAAACATCACCTTTTGGCACTTGCGTCACAGACTGGTTAACGCGGTATACACATCATCCCGGATACAGGACAGATCTTCAAGTTCACAGTCAATCTCTGTACGTATGCGATTTGTCATCTGATAGGACCCAGTCAATCCAGCGTATATATAGATTAATGAATGAAACACAAAAATCATAAAATACATGATAGACAAAACTGTTGCACCAAGTTAACCGAGTAGAGTCAACTTCTTTTCTCTGTACAAGTGTAGATGTGGGAACAGATAATGTTTCTTATAACGTTACAAGTTTTGTCTACATGTTATGCGCATAAAGAAGTTATCCCTTGTAATTAGATATTAATTTTCCTTCACGATACGGTTCATGATTTAATTGTCTTATGTGATCCTTAACAGTATTCGGTGTCTTAACTGTCCACAGTTAGGTAAGGTATCCATGTACGGCTCATACTACATAATCAACATAAGTGTGGGCACTTCATTGTCCCCTTCAATTTGACTCAAGGTACACAAAATTAACCTGGAACAGTTTAATGATGACCCTCGCAAACAAAATATTTCAAAATTTTAAGAGCAAATTCTAAAGAAACATTCTAAATGCAAATGACATAGCGTGACGATATTGCCGAATGATAGTGTACATACGACCTGAAAAATGCATTCATATCTAATTCAATAAGTTTCACAAACTTCAACAGTGCTACTATTTAGTGTTAATTAACACAACAAATTATGATTTTGAGGTAAAAGTTGTGTATACGTATATCAAACCTCATTGCAGTGTCTCGCTTTGATTGAATATTAATAAATGGGCGATTTTTATAGCCTTCGGCTACATAGGTGCATCTTCCTACAAGTTTGCGCGGAAAAGTGGCATCGCGTTTTTAATATCCTGTTAGCTGATTAGGGGGAAATAACCTTTTGTAACCGCAAGTCCGGGACAAAACGAAAAGATTATGATTTTTTCTCTTAACGTCTGCTTGGCTATCAGCATGTTATCTATACGTACTGACAAGCATGGTGTTGACCGTCAGGCTGTATATTGCCTTGTAATGAACTGTTCTTGACTGTCCATCACAATTATCTGTTTAACCAATGAGTGAATAGCACTCAGTGGTTCGACCAATGAAAGAATGGCTTACATATCCGTCAAACATTTGCATGTTTTTATATTCCATTTCTACCTGCTGACGGAGGCAGGGGGTCATGACATCGGTCTAAATGCAACCACGTTATCTTGGTCGTCAGTAATTTTTTCTTCCAAATCATGATCTATTTAAAATAAGTGGAAATTACACATGAATATTCAGATTCAGACGACATCTTTCTTAAAGTGCTCCGCCAATCCACGTGTTCGCTGGAATTCCGCCGATCGAATTGTATGTAAATATTAGATGCATATCATATCATATCATATCATATCATATCATATCATATCATATCATATCATATCATTTCATATCATATCATTTCATATCATGCATTCATATCATTTCATATCATTTCATATCATGCATTCATATCACACATGTGATAATATATCATACCATATCGTATCATATCATATCATATCATATCGTATCATATCATATCATATCATATCATATCATATCATATCGTATCGTATCATATCATATCATATCATATCATATCATATCATATCATATCATATCATGATATCAAATTTGAAACATACAGTTCCCCACTTACCTCGATGTTTCTTTGTGACGTTAATTTACTATGTTTCACACAGTATACACAGTTTACACAGTGCTAAAACAGAGACATACATAATATGTAGTTTGTCGAACAGACCGTTGATACATGTCAGCCTTACATGAGCACCCTTTGTTTACCACTGAAGGAATAACAAGGTACTTCCGGGAAAATCAAAGCGGCATATCTGTTATTATTCTCCAAGCAGAGGTTTTGTAGGTAGTAGCAAATGCAATTTTTTTTTCAATTGAGGGAGGCAGCTGCAGTATCGTGGCTACTACAGTCTCCATCAATCATAACTTCTGCTAGGAGAAAAGCTGATTGTTTGTTGTCCGATCGCGAAGAAAGCGAAGACAACTGTAAGCTGGGTCGTTGTTTTACATTTCTGGATGTTAAGAGTTCTAGCCTCCGATCTTTGTTCATAGAACCGCTAACACCCACTTTAATGTAAGGATGTACTTACTAGTTTCCAAGGTACATAGGCCAGAATATTTTAGAGGCTGCCATTTACATGACGGTGAGAACGTAATCACACGAAATATTGGTATTTAAATGCATTTTAAGTTCGTGGGGATCTCGCGATAGGGGGAAAATGGAGTGATCGCGATGGTTTTCAGTTCGCGATCTTGCTATAGTCACATACTGTATATAGTAATTAGGGACAGCCAGTCGGAACAAAAAAAAAGTCGCGGCGGTTTTGAGTTCCCGGAGAAACGGTCACTGCGATCATAAAACAACCGCGAACATTTCTGCATTTACAGTAATTGTTTACATGCCAATAAGTACAAAAAGAACATCTCCATTTTTCTTTTCCGAGATGACAATAGCTTTAACCACCTCTATTGTCTCATCACAGGCACAGTCACGTGATTTTGAATATAGAGATAATGTAGCTTTTATATCCAAACACGGACTGTTTCTGAAAGGTATAGCAAAATAAAAGGCACTCACTTGCACTCCATTTTTAATTGACTATTCAAAACTTAGTCGGGTTCTCACATGACTTCGCGTTATGTTGCGTTTTGTAGTAGCCTAAAACATTTCTAAAGTGTTTGACTGACTAAATGAAAAATCGTACTTTGAGAAAGAAAAAAAACCCGCATTTTAAGTCCATAATGAGGATGTTATATTGACAAACAGGACGTAACATTTTGACAGTTTGCTGTACGTATGTGGGTAGGTAGTGTACTGGGTCACCTTTGACCTCGTTTCGATCTGTAGTTCGAATATTTGTCTGCATTTTGAGATGGCGTGACTACAAAACAGAAGATTATGATATCTATAGGGTTTTAGAAATTATTTAGCAGCTTTCTGTTCTATTTTCTAAGCCTCGCATAATTTCCACATACTGACCGGGGCAGGGCATCACATTGTAATAACCCACCGCATGAATTACATTTTTGGTGATAACAGTTTGCGGCTATTATTGAATAAACCAACGATTAGACACAGGTCGATATCTCTCCGGTAATAATAAAGGGGAATCTGAGAGGATTGATCGAGCGTCCTACTGTAGTGCATAATCTTTGGTTTGTCCCCTACTAATGTATTCATACATCTCCCAAGAGATGGCCCGGTTAGGCGACAGCGCCCTCATCTGTTAAGTCTGGGGTGTCATTTTTAAGCCTTGCTGAGTTGAACCATCCTCAAAGGAACAGCTTTCACTGGCGCTTGACAATGTCCTTTCCCTTTGTTCCATTGTGTACGTTGTCCTTGTTGAAAAAGGTAATTCGCTTTGTTTTTCCCCGCTGTAGCCGGCACGAAAAACAAGCGTTCCGTTCGCCATACGTGTTGACATTGTGCAGGTCGGGAGCAAACACACCAAATAGGGGAGTTGTTAATGGCGGTTATGCACACCACCTGTTCTCACCATCCCAGGCTCCCACACCTACACAACGGCTGATTTCTTTTTTATTCACCCGGACCTCGCCCACCCACTTCCCGACGTCCATCACGCTCATGTCTTCGCTCCCTACCTTGGCGACTCCGAGATATTCTTAACACGAAATCGGGCGGAATATCTGGCCGGCTACCACCATTGGACGGTCATGGCACCTCTGTAAGTACGTCTATGATCTATTTCTGCCTTCCATCTTATTTTTTCTCTCATTTGCACCGTTGGGAACGAAGGCTAGTAGATTTTTCGTCAGGATTTTTTGTGAATTAACGATTGTGTATGGCTATCGGGTATAGACGAGACGAGAAAGGCCGGTGTCCGCCATTACGTGCCTAATTTTGCCTATAGACGCTACATTTGACCCGAAATCGCGGGTGCCCTTCAGCCCTATGTTTCCTGTAATGCCGTTCTCGACAAAACCCTACCAGCATCAATAGACCCCTGATGGCCTCTGTTTCACTTTCTGCCATCCGGCATATTTTTAGCGGTTGCATGTTTGTATATATATAGGCGTCACCTCACAAAAATTGGTAAAATCTAGCCCTTGATAAAAAAAACACTCTCTAGCTTCATTTGAATCTTTTTTACCGCCGCCTTCAACGGGTGAAAAGTGATCCGTGGATTGTAATGAAGTGATGTATATGCTCAGGGTTAAGCACGATATTGAACTGGAAGTGGCAGGAAATATTTCTGCGTGATATTTATTGCAATTATGATTAAATATTAATTTGAAAGTTAATATTCCTGCATTTTTAGACATTTGCTGAGGATACACCTGCACTGGAGAATTCATAGACTCTCGCGCCTGCGCACTAGCAAAGCGACATCGGCCCAGAATTCTGTAATATAACATTCTCTGTTGAGTGGGCGCTAAAGATAGTGCTGCTAGGCTGACACAGGCTGCCTATATGTAATAAGGGAAATGAACCATAAATGTCATTCTAGCGACTGAATGGATCTAGTCGGCCGGGAGACCAATCTTGGCAACCCAGACCGTGCAAGATCTCCGAGTTAGCGAGAAGCAGGTAGAAGATTCTAAACATGGCTACCTGTATTTTAGTTCAGTAGGATATTGTTGCTAATCATGTGTTGGGTGTGTTGGGCGTGATTTAGCCTGAAGGGTACGGACTATGGACGCAGTGAATACACCATGGCTATGATACAATACGTAATTCTTATTTATCCCTTGTGTTGCCACTACTATATGAATCATATCTTTGTCTCTGGGAGTATAATCAGTTTACTGATGTCATATTTACTACGGATAGACAATCTTGTATGTGTTTTACTATGGTGTGCATCGTTCATAGGATATTTGCACATTCAAATCCCCAAATGCACGCTCGGAAGGAAAAGACACGATTCCTATGCGACTACCTGTATTTGGAGGGGAGGGGGGGGGGGGGTGCAAGGAAAGGCATGGCTTCAACATATCATTATCACCTTATCTCAGATCGATACTTTTTTCTTTCATGTTATGCTTTTTAT
>NC_049980.1:14189229-14239211 GCF_000003815.2 Branchiostoma floridae | reverse complement strand
AGAAAATAACAAAACCGGGACGCAGCGAACGAACGCAGCAATGCCGCAAGCGTGCCGCACGTCAAGTGAGAGGGGGCCTTAAGTCGGAATACTTTCAATGCCTGACTATATCTATCTAAATTTATTATATTTTCTTTAATTCACGCAACCTCCTTGATTCACGAGACAACAGAAACTGTTTACATAGTATCTGTACATAGTTTATTACACTACAATATAGTCCATATTGTCTGTATATATAGCTATATATGTAGACCACCATTTTATAGTACCTACTCCACAGGATACGTGACGACGTACGCTGTCCTTGCTTTTCCATCTGAGGCGTCAAAATGGCAACAACAAGGATTTTACTTCCACATACAAAGATCGCTGTCTTCTTCAGATTGTACAATCTTAGAAAATAGCAGTCATGAATATAATCATATATTTTTTACGCGTAGACTGCAGATAACGTAGCTTCAGTACAATGTTCAACTGACCGTTAACATGAACTGTAGATGAGGGAGTCTGTCTACTGTATCTTGGATTTTACATATTTCTTTCCAATCCAACTCCGGCTTGTGCATTCCCAAAGTGTTAATCAATAGGGAATACCAGCACTCACTCGTTTGTGTGCCAAGTCATGTGTATGCACATGGCATTAGCTATAGAGTTTTTAAAGCAATTCCATCGAATGTGCCATAAAAATTGTGTAAATCAGACTTATGAATTTTTGAACAGCTGACCTCAATAACACAGCCCTGCCCACCACCAGAAGGTAGCTTAATACCTTGTGAGAATGGCCTCTGCCTTTCACTTTTCTGCCTTCTACAACAATTGTAGAAATGTTTTCAATGCAGCTAATGTACTTCCCTTTAATTTGCCGTGTATGTGACGACAAAAGACAACATTGTGAAATATAGACAAGGTTACCCTATTTCCAGACAGACGCCCACCATGAGCAAATATTGCACGTAGTTTTTTTTTCATATATGTGTACAGATGTTTTGTTATCGCAACAATACATAACTCCATTTATAAGACATACGAGACTAGATTTATAAAAGGTCCGTTGGTTCTATACATTATCTGGTGTGTCAAATATCTGAGTAGCTTTTGTAGAATTCTGTCATTTCTATGGAGGAAGGCGTGGCTTCGCGATCAGAAGGTCCTTCTGGTTGGCCCTGCTGCTTCCATTTCGGGTTGCTTAAGCTCCTTTTCAGGCTCCTAAACGCAGCTCTACTTAATGTTTGCCCTTCCTGTAGAAGAAGAAGAAGAGAAGATAACTCTCTTCAATTGGAGCTCGTCAAGCAATTCAGTTTCAAGACATATGCGTACTTTATTAAGGTAATTCACACAAACAGCACAATTAATACTATTTGTGTTAGACTACAGGTACAAGCTATGTACAACATCTATCTCAAAAAGAGTTAATTACTCTGATGAATACGTTAGCATAAAACGTGGCAACATCAAATATGTAACAATAATGAAACTGATATACACAAAAGATAAAGCAAATAAGGAGCAAATGAATGCAGTTTGTTTTGTCAGTTTCATGGCTTTATCTGATTAAGTGTGAGACTTTGGAAGCATAATCCTGTACTGTTTGCGTTAAGCAGCACAAGCGAACTCTTGGAGCTAGTTCACAACGTAGCACACATGTTAAAGCGTTTCATTTTCGTCTTGCAAATTGTTTGTTAGAGAAGACTCCAAACCAAGATCGATGAAGCATTTAAAGCTCGACAAAAATGCAAGAATTAATACTGTCACTAATATATGCCAAATATACTTTATTCCATCAATCCTTGATATTCGTTGTTTTTATAATTTTCACCTTAAGTAAAAACTCTGGTAAGGAAGAGACACTCCACTGTCGTGACACCTACAGAGATGATGAAACTCAAGACAATTAAAGTAGAAAATGCAGCAAACGTATCCTTAATATTACACCCTTTTGTCTGATAGACACAGGATTCCTAAGCAATTCTCATCTATGACTCCCATAACTATACCTGTTAACAACATACGAAGGCATGCTTTCAAACGCAGTAGGCATACAAGGAGTCTATATGGAGAGATATTACGATATCAACACAACGTAGCACAACATATGGTATGGAATCACAAGTAGTCTCTACGTACCGACAATTACAAGAGTAAAGCGTCACCAAGACTTACGATAGCGTGCGCATAAAGAAAGACAGGGAAGGATAAATAGGGCATAACAAATACATCCTGTTTCTACTTGCTTTGGACACTTGCAATAGCCCAAATGAAGGAAAGAATTGAGAAAACGTAAGGATGAACGGAAAATTCTGACTTTCTATACCTCAGTTTGCTGTGAGGCAGAAGGGGAGTCGTGTATATTTTGCAGCATGTCCATATGCCGCTCTCTGGTGTGCATAATTTTCTGCCAGCGAACGAGAGAAAAAGTAACCGTGTGCGGAAAAAACTAGTGATTGTATGTACAGAAGGTGAGACTAAGAAAGCGAAGAAAATAAATCGACATCTTATGCTAGAAATGAAATCAACACAAATAAGAGTTTTCTTTCCTTGTCAAGACGAGTGAATGTAAACTGTCTCTCCCACATCTTGCAAGACGTTGTATAAGCGTGGGACCAAGGTGTAGAGCGGGTTTTATTGTGGAGGGATGAAACGATTATATACAAAAACAGGTACAACAAAAATTACCTGAAAGTCTAGGTCTGAGTATCTTGCTTGTGCTCTCTAATACAGAAAAAAAGGAAAGAAAATCGGATACGGGTGATACGAATAACAGCAGATGGACGCAAGAACGACAGAAAGTAGGAAAGCCTTTTAAACAATAATTCACTTCGTAACACTATATGTAACGTTTTATATATGTATGGATAGACCAACTACTTTCATTACAACAAACGTATAAATATGAGCTACAGTTTATATACTAGATACTTGTGTCTTCTCATACAATCATTTTACACACCACATTCTACATGGACACAATGAATAACATACTAGAAATGCAACATCATTAAACATGGGCTGTCACAGTTTTTGTCTGCTTATGTCATAGTAATCATTCATACATGATGCTACATAAAATGGTCGATCGTCGGTAAACTGTCAGTGACTGAATCAACATCATTACTTTGTACGTACCACAATATGGGGTGAGGGGGAAGCATTTGTGTTCATCACGACATGGTCAGCTTTGTACTTGTCTGTCCTGTCCAACTCTTCACAGGAGGAATGCTTGACCGGCTCGTAATCCAGGTGTTTCCCCTGAGCCACGCTCGGACCGTGACCTGGGAGAACTCTGATGGCGCCCGGCTGGGGTTTGGTCGGCGGACGAGGGTCGAGTTGGACGCGCAACGTGGAGGCGGTGTGGTACTGTTCCATGTCGTCGGGCTTGAAGGTGGTCATCATCCTGGGAGAGCCGCCGTCGTGCCCGCGCGGGTTGCGGGGCATGGTGTGGATGGGGACCTCCAGGGACACGGGGCGCTGTTCGGCAGCCTGGCGGGGCTTGGGACATGGACCGTACCGAGGATCGCGTTCTAACGTCCGGGAGTGACCCTGAGAAAAGAGACCGACGTAGAAATCAGATAAGGAAATAGCAAAGATATGACTTATAATGTCGATGCGTAGATGCTGCATACAAACAGGTTCTGGTCGACCGGTCAGATGTACTTATGGAACATGAAACCGTGACAGTGAGTTGTAAGATGCACGTGTTTACGTAGAGATGTGGCTATGTTGCACCCATTTCTGAACAAGTCTAGAATAACTAGAACCTAAAAAAATATGTTGAAAAATATCGCGCTCGTGAACTTAGATCAAATCCAATACATTCAGCAAGTCGACCACCTTACGCTTTGGGATGTTCTTGTCAGTAGCCAAATAACTATATTAATATCACAGCAAATGAAAAAAAATATTGAAAACGTGATCCTCACTTGCCGCCGTAGCAACGCCTCAGCTTGTGCACGGCGTTCTTGTTCTGACGTCACCACCACGTCAATCATCTCCATCTCATGTTCTTCGTGAGTCACGTGATCAATCTTCTCCACGACGGTCATTGGTCCATCAACATGTACGGCTGCTTTTGTATTAAGTAGAAAAATGGACCAAAATGTTAGTAAACAACCATGTCACGTGCCCCTTATGCTAGAAATAACATATCAAACAAACTTATATTTTGGTGTCTGGATCAGAGAGAGAAAACAACTAATACTTAGGATCCTTCAGAGCAATAACGACTGGCTCTACTTCTCAATGCAGTTAAGTTACGTTTGGAACCGCATCTGTTAGCAGCGACACCTAGCTGCAGTGCGAAATAGAACTCAGAATTTCCCTTTATATAATAGAAAGATGGCAGACGGTCAACGAAACGTCGATATTAATAATAAAACACCTGGTTGTGTTATACAAATAGCAAATTTGTTATACAAATAGTTTCTTATCAAAAATATGAAGTTTGATGCACAGTAGAATAATGGCATTTGGATCATTGGATGTGAATGTCCTTCAGCCACATCAGATTTTGTCATCCCTTCATTCTGTGGTTTGCCACTTAAATGAACACTAAGCAATGTTAAGATTACATGTAAAAGTTAACACCGGCTAGTTACCTGTGTATGTTATTGGCCTACCGTTAGCGTCAACCTTTTTCTGTATGGGGATAAACAAGATGTATGTTATATATATAATATATAAGAAAGTAACTGTACAAGCACTCAAACAGGGGGATGCAACTAATTGAAATGAGTTGATATTCTATTGATCACAGTCACATAGATATTGTCAATCACGGCACGAAAAACGGTATTTAAGGATGCTGAAACCATGCGTAATGTTGACGTATTTTCCTCCTTTACGGATCTATACACCACTTATACGAGTACGTAAATATTGCCTTTAAGTGGTCTTTCTGTAGGTCCGTGTTAGTCCTTATTTTCCGGTTTTCCCGTTGTCTTTCAGCAGCTTAAAGATGTCGTAAATGATTTTTAAAACCCCCTTAAAACTTGTTTAAAGTTCACGTTTATTTGATCTAAAGCCTCTTTACGTCTCATATACAATTGCATTAAGTGGATTATAACGTGTGTTTTAGTGCCTTTTCAGCAGCTTAAATTTGCCATAAATACTTATTAAAACGCCCTTAAGACATGTTTAAACTTCACGTTTATTTGATCTAAAGCCTCTTTACGTCTCATATACGTGTACATTAAGAGGATTATAACGTGTGTTTAGGTGCCTTTTCAGCAGTTTAAAGTTGCCATAAATATCCATTAAAACGCCCTTAATATATGTTTAAACTTCACGTATATTTGATCTAAAGCCTATTTACGTCTCATATACGTGTGCATTAAGTGGATTATAACGTGTGTTTTAGTGCCTTTTCAGCAGCTTAAATTTGCCATAAATACCTATTATAACGCCCTTAAGACTTGTTTAAACTTCACGTTTATTTGATCTAAAGCCTGTTTACGTCTCATATACGTGTTCATTAAGTGGATTATAACGTGTGTTTAGGTGCCTTTTCAGCAGCTTAAATTTGCCATAAATACTTATTAAAACGCCCTTAAGACATGTTGAAACTTCACGTTTATTTGATCTAAAGCCTATTTACGTCTCATATACGTGTGAATTAAGAGGATTTAATGTGTCTATATTTTTCTTTTTAGCAGCTTAAAGTTGTCATAAATACGTACCAAAACACCCTTAAGACATGTTTAAAGTTCCCTCTGTACGTCTCATATACGTGTGCATTAAGGTGTGGATAAGTGCCATTTTAGGAGAATAATCATTAGCACATTTCAAAGCAAGAAAATACAATGGATGAAACTTTAAAATTTTATTGAATTACGAGAAAATATTACATGGAAAAGTAAAAAAACCTACAGCCTACTAGGTATTTGTGGCCTTTCATTCTGATGTAGTCGGCAGTTGAAACAATCACAACGGTTGCGCAATTCCGTGCAGCAGTCCACAGTCCCATTTCCAGTGTCGGGTGAAGCGTCTCGGCGTAAGTTAAAAAGAGCACACATGTACAGTACAGTTCCATCTGGTCACCACAGGAATAAGAATCCGGTAAGATCTAGAGTACCCTAGAGTAGTGGCCGATATGACTCGTGTTGTTGGATGGTCCTGGATTCTGTGAACGCGAAACATGTTCAGCTTGCAGTGTCGGCTTCTATTAATCCGGATGGTGCAAGGGCCGTGATTTCCATTCTGTGTCGATTTCCAACAACAACAGCTTGTACAGAATGATAGCCACCTCGTATCTTTGAGTCAAATTCCGTCACCGGGGGTCCTAGGCGGTAAAAGCGGTGTCGCGGCCACAACTTGCGGGCTAGAGCAGGCCCAAACTTTCTTCAATACTTCTCTTCAAAAATGAACGCCTGGAAAATAACCGCTCCTTGTCGTACGTATGGCCCGTAAATTTGAACCCCCCACTCTTTTCTGCCATTGGATACATTATATCACATGACACAGCTGTGCCACAGACGGACCAAGGAAGTTCAACCTCCTTGGACGGACGGAGGCGTGCGCCCCATGGCGAGTACGAAATAACGCTGAATAAATTTACATCTTGCCTGCCCAAACAAACACGAGCAACACGAGAAGACACCGCCTGTGTGCACAAACTGTTCTTTCTCGACGCTTGCTTGTAGATAAAGAAATAAACATATTTCGTACATTTACCTGTAGTAAGAACTGCTTGCCGTTTTATAGAGAAAACACAACTCACTGCACAAAACGGTATACCTACTACATCCTTATTCTTCAAGCAGAGGTTGAGTCGCGGAGATATTCATAGCAGTAGTCGGGATTTCTACCGTCTCTTAGCTCGAGTGTCAACATGCCACAAAGAAAACCTCACCCTGATTTAGACCCTGGAATTTCAGAACATATATGCGGTATAAAATAAAAAGGAAAGGGTCTCCTCCTGTTCGCATAAACTGCGCTTCAAACATGCCGTATGTTCAGCAGAAAAAGGCACCGTTTCATAAAACCTTTGAGACGGTATATTAGCTAATAGATAAAACGGGGGTAGTACCCCCAAATTTGCTTAAGCTACGCGGATTCAAAGATTAAACATGTCGTATGTTCAACAGAAATACGCAACATTTCATATACGTCTTGGCAACATATAAGCTAAACGGCGGAGGTCTCCCCTAGTTCGCTTAAACTGCGCGTATTCAAAGATTAAACTTGTTGTATGTTTTACAGAAATACGCAACATTTCATATACGTCTTGACAACATAAAAGCTAAACGGGGGAGGTCTCCCCTAGTTCGCTTAAACTGCGCGGATTCAAAGATTAAACATGTCGTATGTTTTACAGAAATACGCAACATTTCATATACGTCTTGACAACATATAAGCTAAACGGGGGAGGTCTCCCCTAGTTCGCTTAAACTGCGCGGATTCAAAGATTAAATATGTCGCATGTTTTACAGAAATACGCAACATTCATATACGTTTTGGCAGCATATAAGCTAAACGGGGGAGGTCTCCCCTAGTTCGCTTAAACTGCGCGTATTCAAAGATTAAACTTGTTGTATGTTTTACAGAAATACGCAACATTTCATATACGTCTTGGCAACATATAAGCTAAACAAGGTAGGTCTCCCCTAGTTCGCTTAAACTGCGCGGATTCAAAGATTAAACTTGTCGTATGTTCAACAGAAATACGCAACATTTCATATACGTTTTGGCAGCATATAAGCTAAACGGGGGAGGTCTCCCCTAGTTTGCTTAAACTGCGCGGATTCAAAGATTAAACTTGTTGTATGTTTTACAGAAATACGCAACATTTCATATACGTCTTGACAACATAAAAGCTAAACGGGGGAGGTCTCCCCTAGTTCGCTTAAACTGCGCGGATTCAAAGATTAAACATGTCGTATGTTCAACAGAAATACGCAACATTTCATATACGTTTTGGCAGCATATAAGCTAAACGGGGGAGGTCTCCCCTAGTTCGCTTAAACTGTGCGGATTCAAATATTAAACATGTCGTATGTTTTACAGAAATACGCAACATTCATATACGTTTTGGCAACATATAAGCTAAACGGGGGAGGTCTCCCCTAGTTCGCTTAAGCTACGCGGATTCAGAGATTAAACTTGTATGTTTTACAGAAATACGCAACATTTCATATACGTTTTGGCAGCATATAAGCTAAACAAGGTAGGTCTCCCCTAGTTCGCTTAAACTGTGCGGATTCAATATTAAACATGTCGTATGTTCAAAAGAAATACGCAACATTTCATATGCGTTTTGGCAACATATAAGCTAAACGGGGGAGGTCTCCCCTAGTTCGCTTAAACTGCGCGGATTCAAAGATTAAACATGTCGTATGTTCAAATGAAATACGCAACATTTCATATACGGCTTAGCAAATATATTAACGGGGGAGGTCTTCCCTTCTTTGCGTAAATGACGGTTCGAAATAAATTATATATATATGGCATCCTTCGGTCAATATTGACCATGGTATACGCAACATCTCATATAACGTAAAATAGCGCATATAAGCTAACCGTGAGAGGTTCTCCCCTGTTCGAATTAAACCTTGCGCACAGAAAGTTTGAATTCGTCAAATGCTTTCGGAATAGCCAAAAAAAACACAGAAGATTATTGTATTTGACTTTGTATTGTATTGTATTTGTATTTGCTGAGGTATAAACATAACATTTTGTACCAGAAAGCGCAATAATTTTGAGTTTTGACTGTTATAAAACAGATGACGCAATGTTTTATCTAACACCAGACAAAGGCTTATTACATTTGACTTAGCCGGTTAACATGTATTTTGTAACAGATCTAGAGAAACGGTATTTGTCCGTTTTGACAGAAAATATTTTTGAGACATTTAAGTTGTCTCTTCGGCATACTAAAATACATGTAAAATTCACGTAAAGAAACACAACAGATTAAGTTAGATTTACAAACGCTGAAATCTTCCGTAAATGCCAAATGTATGTTTCCGATGCCTTTAATAGATCTTAAAATCTGCTGAAATATTTCTCCGCCTTTAAGGGCTTTTTACGTATCTCTGAAACTTTGCCTAAAAAGTTGTTTTCGTGCTGTGAATGGTATTTGTCTATTTGCTAATTTGTTGTCAATAGCTTCTGCATGTCACAGCGGGTAAATTGTAATACATTTACAGTAATAAACGAGGACGTATTTTCAAAAAATGCATCAGCAATCTGGAACAAGGCCCCACATAGCATAACTGTCAAGGAAAATGTTACACCCTAAGAAAAACATTTTTTGTTTGTGATTAATTGTCCAATGCCCCAGCTTTGTTGCTTCACGCTCCCATTCTATTAGACGGCGATGGCGCTGCGATCTCACTAACAACTAAATTGGATCTGGTTTACTCTTGATTTCATAGTTGGAATGTCACGCAAAATGTAAAAGTATGATTAAAAACACACAAAAAAATCACAAGGCGTCAGGAGAATCGTTTTCTATTGATGCAATTCGCTGAGCTCTCTGTCAAATGAGGTAGTTGAGTGGAGCTGTATTAAAGCCAGATCAAATGTACGTATCAATGCTACTAATAAATTCTATCGCGATATCAGGAGCAAGGTAACATACTGACTGACTCTTCAACTTTGATTTCGTAGATAACAAATTGCTTTGATTTGAAACTATCAAAACTCTAGATCTATCTACATGCCCATAGCCAGTGTAGTTATGATTTACCGCAGTAGGGTTCTGAGCAGATATGGCGACGTCAGGGTCGGATGGTGGGTCAGTCTCTTCAGTAGCGCACATCCGGGACTTCACGATGTCCAAGACCTGATATATGCAAGTATTTATTAAGGTTTTGAATTACGTTTTAACAATACATGTGTCCATTGATCACCTCTGTCACTCTACTATTAACGTTATTATCAGAAGGAAAGAAGTATCGGAAAACAGAAAAAACTACCGACAACGAAAACAATTTCCCGTGAATTAGTAGCCTCTTCCATTGACCCGATGACCTGTCATGTCTGATACTTTCTGTCTGACCTTTTCCACACACTTCCTGCCACTCTATTGGCAGTGTATTCAAATAACTACGGACACACGTCACAGTAATGGCCATTGGTAGGGTTATATGGTACGTACACATCCATCCTATATTCACTACAGTACGTGTCGTGAGCTGAAAAATGCATGTGTGCACAGGGTGAATATTAAACGGGAAATTCATCGATCCAAAAAGGCCAAGTGTCATGATAAAAGTGCTACCTAGGGCAAAATGTCATGAGGGATATGACTGACCTGTTTATTTCCTACGCAGTAGAACAGCAGCATGAAGAGACCCTGCAGAATAATAACAAATGTCTCAATACATAACCAGGCTAAGGCGTACGCTCAACCAATCCTTTTATATTTAGTCTCGGCACTGTGTCGGCTACTTCAACATTTCTCTCTGGCAGCTAGCATACAAAACGTATGACCATTTCCATGGACATTAATGATTTTTACTTTAGATAATTCCCGAGACAGTTCTATGATGCATGTCCACTTTGGCAAATAGTGTACAGCAATCAATATTCCGCCGTAAATGAGGGTTTTTCCGCTTAAAAGGCTTCAGAAACTCGTCGGTTTACCGATATTGGAGCGAGGAGATTGGGTCATAAATATTCGCCCTTCTCTATCTCATTATGCTGCACAATCCATCAATACTGCACACATGGACTTTCAACAATAGCCTGCGCTCTCCACGGTAGTAGGCATTCCATGGCAAATGATCAACAACGCTACAGAACATATAGTCTGTACAGCATGCTCGTAAATTCTAGTGTCTATGCCCACACACTTGCAAAGAAATGTTTTATGTTCAAGCACAGAATGCCATTACTTTCATGTCACAGTATATTGTACGAAATAGGGTTCATGTTACTGATGATCTGCATTCATATTTGTGAGTAGCTCTATAAGAAACATTGTCCGGGCCTGCAAAAATGTAATACATTCAATGGACAGGAGACCTGGAATTTCATGCAGAGTTTGAAGTGCAGTGATTTTTTGGTCGTGTCCGGAATTTCGCCTTTTAGCAAACGTAACGTTACGTATCGACATTGAGCAACCGGAACGGATAAAAACATTATAGTTTTAAAAGCTAAATTCAGCGCATTTGGACTTTCGGTGACGAACTTCGGAAGCTACATCCAAAAGAATGATTAACCTTGCATAGCATTTGTAAAATTGCATTTCTAGCCATAGGGAAAGTAATTTATACTGCTTTATTTTGCAAACCTTCTCGCGAAATGGCGTGAGCATATTGCCGGTCAACACGTGACCCTTAAATGCAATAACATCTCACGATCTATAATGTAAAAATCTGGGGGGGGGGGGGGTAAACGGTAGGTACAGAGAAGCCTTTATTTGGAAGGTCATACCTATGAGGTATACGTCAGATGCCAATAAATAAGCCAAATTAGGTCAATGCACACATGCAAAGCGTACGTTAAATCTTAAGAAAAGGTAACTCAAAGCTATATACTCCTTATTCCTGAGGAATACTATAATACATGGCGTTTATCGTTCAAGAAACAGTGCTGTAGAAAATACATTTTTTTACAAAAAAAAAAACACATAATATAATGAACAAAAAGTAATATTTACGCACTAGGTTTATGCTGATGAATTAGCAATTATGATACTTCACGTCAAATGGACGTACCAGGCTAAGAGGCATATACACATTGTAGCATTCTTATTGTTATTGACGTGAAATATGTACTAAGCATTATTCACTTCGTGAAACGAAGTGTTTGTAGTCAGTGCTGTTTTGATGTCAGGGGGTCGTTTGTCAGCCTGATAACTAGGGAACGCGTGAATGGATGGTTTTGATATTTGGTATGTGGGTAGGATTAGACATGACGAAGGAATGGCAGGAATTGCGTTACGGCAGGGCGCTCTAGCGGCGTGTTATGGTACTGCAGCGGAACTTCCGGTTTTGCTATTTTGTGTTTGGGACTTGTTTGGGTGATGATTTTTAAGTGGTAGGTAGCTGTGTTAAAGCATAAAAAGGTGTGTAAGTTTTGGCCACCTAGGGGTTTCGCAGGGGCGGTGAAAGTAATTCTTGTTTTAGGTTTTGAGAAGGAATAATGAGAGAAGGGGTTGATGGATGTTAATGACAGTAGGTATGCAGATAGCTTACGTAATGATGTACATACTTGTATGCTTGTTACAGTTTGTTATCAACATTCTAGGTGACAGTCCGTACTGATAAAATTAATTCATCTTTCAAACTGTGTACCAAATTTTAAGAATGCATTTCCTAAATGTAAAATGTAGGATGGAAGGCTGAGTACATGCCCACTTACCAGTAAGGTATTGCACATGGCGAATAAGTACTGAAATAGCACTGCCGATCGGTTAACGGCAAACACCGCCAGGACGACAGTAGCGGCCAGCAAAGGCAGTATCACGCACGAACTCCACAGAGCCGTTCTAGGAGAAAAATCAGTAGATTGTATTAACAATCTGTCGTTAATTATTCATATTTCATTGGAAATAATAAACAATATAGCCTTCATAAATATATAGATAAATCTACAATCTAGTGGCCTTATAAGCAACACTTCAATGATGATAAACTGCCTTTCATATTTAGTAATATGTTTTGGTAATATTCTCAGAGTTGTATAATTAATTGGTTTCTCAATGTATGTCTGCAAACTTTGCGCTCGCAAAGAATTGTAATAATACCCAGAAGCAGTGTAGGTCAGAATTGTTCGTCATGTCACAGGAACAGTTCTCAAGCCGATCTATTATTAGCGCCGCAGCCCCGGAGGCCCAACGCTTTGATGCTTGGATACTCAACACACGGCAAGGCAATAAATGAAGTGAATGTCCGCGCGAATACGATGTACTTATCATGAACGAATCTGTGACCACCCCAAACCTTTTGAAAACAGTCACATTTCAAACAGTTAAACGTTTAGTACATAATGTAGCTTTACCGGACCACTTCCTTTTGGCCACGGCGAGAGTCAGTGGGCCTCATGCAGGTAGTGAAGGAGAAGAATATTGCTCTCATAAATAACATAATAATCCAACTCCACTTCTATTCCGTCATTGATTCCCAGTTCTTCAGGAGAAAATTCCATTTGATTAGAGGCTACGTAGGCAAAGTTGTCACATTAACCTTATTCGTGCAGTCATATGTTAGATCGTCTTTCTTCTCAGGACCATCCATAACAAACCTCCCAGAGGCACCATACAGTATGCATTATGTATAACAGCTTAAGTTTCAAATGGAGAAAATTTGCAGCCTTTGACTTTCAGAACCACTCAAGGCGCCTTGTACTAAGCTGGTACGCATTTAGTATTCACGAAGAACTTAGAACGATGGTGGCGCCGAGTCTGCCACTACTTTTTAACAACGACACAGACAGCTTGTCGCCTACAGTTGTTCCACGAGTCAGAGACAATCATCTTTCATTATAGAGCAAAGAATCTCTTAATTTGTACCTCAAATACGAAAGAATATGAAGTGCACCATCGTAGATTGTACTATGTATGTTAATGATAGAAATATCCCGTTAAGTTATATAGAAAGTAATTGCCCTCTATTTAGATACCCGTACGAGTAGCACTGAAACAAATGCATTCCCCATGCATCTGATAAGTGGATTAAATCAAGCCCATATAATCGTACATTTTTCATTATTACCAAGAAGTTATGTTTGTAAACATGTTCTTTTTACATGTACTTAGCCAAGTTGGGCAAAATAAAGGTCTTCATTCGTTCATCATACCAAGCGCTATTTTATATCCGGTCTAATGAAGTCTTAACAAAAAAATGCAACACGGAAATTAAAAAACTCGAAAACTCCTGGATAACGTTGCACGTTCTCGCTGATGTCATCATTCCCTGAAGATGAGCATGAGGTCAGACGCTTGGAATCAAGCAATTCAGCAAAAGATCAAGACCAAATGTTACAAAAATTACTGTAGGCCACCACTATGTTATATCGATTAATACCTGTAAAAGAAGACTTTAGCTTACTTAACCTTCAAATGGTCCGTAGAATCTCGAGAAAAACGAGGTTGTACCCGACTCAGTTATAAGGTAGTAGAACACAGTTTTTGGCCTATGGAGATTTCTACAGTCAAGGGCCACAAGGCCTAGGTGACTGGCTTCGACGCGGAAAAAAAAGTAGGGTGCACTTTAGAAATACCAAAAAAAGGATATGTTCGAGCTTAGGGCACAAGCCACAAAATATCTAAAAAAAAAATAACAAGAAAATCCTGTCGGTGTATTGCCTTCTCATGCCCACTTTGAAACGCCACTGTGCGGAGGTCAAATAACTGCAGCTCGCTCACACTAGAAGGGCAGTTGCGTAATGGGGCGTATTTATACGGGGAATAGAAAACTTTCACAATCCAAACCATACAGTTTCGGAGTCGGAACCTTCCGTGACCGCACAGCACAGGTTATATCTGGAGGCCCATCAAATAAGGCTTTTTACCTCTCCTTCAACAAGTTTATTCGTACTACTTTATGTACCAGCGTCATGGAACCCGGGGGTCGCGCATAAATACTGTGTTCTACTACCTTGATAATGGCGAACGAATTTGCTTGACGTTGCCACGCATCATGCATACAAGTATACAAATTACAGATATTAACGCAAACCTTGTCCGGTCCTTGTCGACTTTTTTCGCCATTGAATTCAGCATTGCTTTCACGACCAGTAGTAAGATGACCAAGTTTGCCTAAAAGACAGGAAAGTAAACTAGAATAAGATCGACAGCTGCAAATTTACCCAAAGGTCTATCTATACATATCTTAAAATATATTACACAATCAGTACACGGATGAATAGATCGTTGGCAAACACATGGCTATTTCTTTTATATGTACTCATTCGCATCAAAACAATATTCCCCATTCTACTAACGTAATTACCCAGAAGACATAATATAAAAGACAATAAAAATATAATGCTTGCCATCGTACCTGATAACATACTGTGATTACAAAATGGTTTAATATGCGTTTCTGTCTTATGAAAATGCATTTATACCCATTATGCTGTAACATACGTGACACAAATCAAAGCCGCTTAACACTTCTCTCTCTAACATGATGGAAGTGTTATACTTACGGCCACTACTGCACAGGCAGGCGCTGCCAAGGCTAATGGCAGCTGGCTATCTAGCGTGATCCAGCAGCTGAAAAATACAATCCAATAAATGGCTTAAGGTCATGCGCTATCAGCAAGAGGATGAGCTGGCTGTGATCATTTCCCCCAGTACATCTTCCCATCGATCATGATGCATGAGATATTAGCATGCACGGAGGGTATTTTGTATGCAAGAACTCAGATCTTTATCTATTGATGAAGTTATAGCAATGACCTTCAAGAGGAGGAAGGAGAACTGGCAAGGTTGTACATGTATATTCAGTGATGTATCATTGGCAAATAGATATATGCGTTTAGACAACGTGTGGGGGTGGCATAGGTTAGCAGGCTCTTTTCTTGCTCATAATGCACTTTTTGTACTGGGTCCTTTGCTTTGTGCCACGGGCAGAAACACAGAGAGCCTGCTACGGACGCTATTCTTGCTCTTACAAGTCGTTTGAACGCTAAGATGGCATGCTAAAAGTCACTCACTTGTTTACTACAATTGTAACTAAAAACAGATGGAGATCACTTTCCTTTCCTACTGTTCTGGTAATAATAAGTTGTCTCATCTGAACAAGGTGCTTTTGGATATGACATATATGTAAAGTCCTATGTTCTTTTGGCAGTGAATATCCCGTAACTATATCTTCTGATGTTTTGTATGTCACTGAAATTTTTCATTTATTGGCTCCTGGTTTCATCACGGCTTTGACATACAATAGTTGTAGTTTGATCGGTACACAATGTTAAACTTGTTGAAGTTGGCTATCGTTCACAACCACCCTCATATCATCAGCATTCCCCCAAACATATCCAATATAGCACCTGACTTCGTCCACATGTTTGGAAAAGAAAAACTGTAAGATAGTTTTCGTTGTACTCTTGTTCGGCAGTATCCAAGTGGTCCTGCCTTCGCGTTGTTGATGCAAACGATTGACTCCTTTAGCTGGTCATGGTCTGGACGAGATGGCCCATTCACCACTGAGACGGAACATCTGGAGACATTGACGAATACACGACTTTCTACATGGCTACCTGGACTGGGGTGTTTGCACAGGTCACTGCATACCATAAAGACCGGGGGAGGGTGTTTATGTCGCACTTCGCTTGCCAGAGGCCCTCTGACATTGCCAGGAAGCTATGGGGCAATCTTGACTTCTGCAGGTGGAGTTAGTGCAAATGATGACGTGCTGACAGGGTTCTACATAGACAGCCTAACATTCTCTCCCTGCAGTGGACTACACTATAAACAGGGGGAAGACTGGGCACAACTGCAACTGAAACTTAATTTGGGATGTCCAAAGTTGATATGTTCACAAAATACGTTACCAGGTCAGACTATGTAGCTCGACTACTTAAGATAACCATACGTGTGGGCCATGTACAATATGGTCCAAATTGGTACTTGGTTTTGAGCAGCACACGTCTAAGTGAAAAACAAAATACAGTGGCATTTAAATTGGTCTAAGAGTATTGTTATCTAGCCATTTAATTACGTCCCAGATTACTCAACACTGTATACGTAGGTCTGGGCAAATGATGGGATGATTCCTCTGCACCGTTTTGTAGAAATATGCAAGACAAGAGCATAATTACAATTGGTAATTCAAATGACGTTCCCTAATAATCCATTTTACCTCCGGCGAACCTTCCCAATCACCCCTTGCCTCCGTGACATCTAAGATCTGGCGTGGTTGATAAGACGGATAGGGGTGCGAGGAGCGCCGTGATCCCGGAGGGATGAGGGATCGTTACCACCGGCATCACCACTGACACGGCCCGGCACGAGGCAAGGGCACAGCTAGCGTGGGTGGAGACAACATTTCACTACCCGTGATCCGGCATGCTTATCAGTTATTCAATCTTCTCCCACATTCCGTGGAAATTTACCAACTTTTGGAATTTTCAGCATGTTAAGGAACAGATTACAACATTTCGGCAGACGTGACACCCTCAGAGACTCGACTCTTACTTGTGGATGAAGGGACTACTCAAATCAATAGTGACACATAGAAAGGTCACGGTTACATTATACCGCAGGTGAGCATTTGTCTACACAGTCGTCATTGTTGAAGGTTCAGCTTCGATCTGCCCATCAGCAGATCAATCGATGATACAGGCGCACGCAAAAATGTCTCGGCTTATGGAAAATCCCGCGGAGCTGTTTGATGATTGACGTTTGCCTCGTACATTATACATTGATTGATGAAGCGAGCTCCTGGATTTTTTTATATCTTATGGATTTTGATCGCAGAATTTCATTATGGACGCTCTTCATCAAGGTTGAAATATTGAGTTAGACCGACCACCCTGAATCAAGTCTGTTCAATGTCCAGCAGGCGTGACGGACTGGCTGATTCCCGCGGCAGTACGCCGACAACTCTTCCATACCCAGCACCGGAGTGGAATTGACGTACATCCACGGAAAGAAACGGTTTAAATTCTGTGCAATATTTTGCCGTGATTTCACGCTACTGTCGGTAGCAATGCAAGAACACGAAACTCAGGAAGAATGAACAATTATTGTGTGCCATATAGATATGCCCATATGTGTGAGAGATGCTTACTGTTTGTCATTGCCGTATCCATTAGTCTTCGTAATCCCCAACGAAACACCGACAACTGCTGCTGGTAGAACTGTGGATGGTGTAAGACATGGAGTTAGATGATATATCTCACGGAGACATGTTACTACTGTCAAAAAGTAGATTACATGGCAAATGTTTCAATCACACCATTGCAGTACTCGCATTGTTACAAAAATATGCACAAAACGAAGTCCATATTGGTTTAGAATATTCACTGTGCACATGTACAGACGAGTGCCCGACAACTAGACCAAAGATATGCACACTAACAAACTTAGCGAAGCAGGACGGAATGCAATTGTAATTGAAAACTGTCTACACCCCAGAAGAGGGGATCGAACAGACTAATCTTGTAGCATAAATGGAATAAAGCATAACTTTTCTACTTCTTTACTTAAAGTACTAGTATCCAGCCCATGAAGGGTATGACTTAAGGGTTGATGGCGCGTCCTGAGGTTTACATGGTGTCGCAACGTCTGGTCCTTTGCAATAATCACCGAATAAAACCAATAAGATATATAGCCTATCCAAACTGGCCCATAGAAAAAAAATCTGATTGACACTATAACGTTACATGCAGCATGCACGTACATGTCTCATTGTTGAGTAATACAGTTCAGTTTACATTTTTGATTTTGGTACATAAGGTCGCAAGATTATAAATTTCATTTTTAAACAAAATTTCTACAACATTTCGTAAAATTGCAGTATACGTATTGGGATGTAAATTTTTGTAAATCTACACTGCTCTGCTCCACTCATTCCCCTCTGTTGGGGCACATGTATGCCTCCTTCTGATTGGTGAATGTGCTGAGTATCTCTCATTCTGATTTGCCAATGTGTCTTTCATTCTGATTGGTCAATGTAATTATTCGCCAATTGTGATTATGTACCTCTCATTCTGATTGACTAATGTTATTATTCACCACTTGAGATTTATTATTCACTTGTGGCACCTCTATGACCTAAGACGTCATAACCAATATATATGAAATGGGGCCTTCTGATTGGCCAATGTCGTATGACTATATGATAATATGCTTTAAACATCATTACAAGGTACGTAGGCATTAGAATAGAAAATGAATCGAGGCGCACACTTTCTTAACTTTCAGCCGTTAGCAAAAGAAACGACTCCTCTGGCTTCTAGTGCTTGCTACGAGAAATTCCTCTAATCTACCAAGGGATTTGATGTTGCACCAGCGCCGGTGAGAAATTGTACTAAAAATTCAATATTTTCTCCGGATATTCTTAGTGGCTAGACAATTATTTGTTAACTGGAGCCTAGTTCTACGCCTGTGGGGGTATTCTCTGTTTTGAAATTAATTGCCAGGCTTTTAACGTTGTGATATGATGTTGGAATAACACTTAGAAACAAAGATATAGTACATAGAATCACACTTCCTCTTCGCAATCTTGGCAATACACCTATAATTTGATGCACATTTCTTTTTAAATCATATGCAGTGTACGTAGCTATTCAAAGACGATAGGGCAATCAAAAAAATAAAGCGCATTCGATCTTAATCATTTCCATGAAAATGTAGGTGCAAGATAGAAGTGTTGCAGGTTTGGTCCCCTAGCAGTTATTCGAGAAGTTTTGAATTCGGAGAAAATTGACTCTAAAGAAATTTAACACTGAATTCAGGACTTGTGTGTCCTTTTGAACCAGCAAGTCACTTGAGGCAATACGTTGTTGCATATCGGGTGCATTTTCTAATATATACAGCCATAATGCAGCAGTTGAAATACCAGCGATACCCACGAGGAACAAGATGCGCCCCCACTTCTCGCCCCTTATAGGATGAAGCACTGGGGGATTAAACGAATATTCGGTTCCTTGTCGGCTGATGGTCCATACAGCCGAATCCCTGGGGGATGAGGAATTACCGCCACTTGAGTGCACTACACGTTGTATTGATTGGCTCCCATCGTCCGATGACTCGGTTTGACGTCTGTTCTGGTAAGACTACCGCCAGGAAACCGAAGAGGACTTTTTATAGACGTGTGGCCACACTGTTGACCTGTAGATCGCGAGGTTAATGAGAACTCTAAGTGGAAACATCATGGACGGAGCCTCGTCATGTCAGTGACTTGCTACACTTATTTACTGCCCTTGAAAGCGAGTACTTTAGCAAATCAACATGTTATGATTTGTCAGCAACTTCGAGCATCTCGATTGAACAAAGGGTAGCCTTGATTACGTTTTTGTAATTGCCTGTGAGTAACGATATTCATGAGTTTATCGATTAAATGCAAGTCTTGCTTCAAAGAACATAACCGAATGTGGGAAGTAGGCCGCAGCTATTCAGACTTGAGATGTTGAAAATAGTGGGGCCGATTCCCGCATACGCCCATGGACAATTTTGTGGGGAAAATTCAACCATTTGAATCTATAAACACAAAGTAGTCCAAACAAAAGTCCGATCTTAAACCCCTCGTCAAGCAGTAAAGCCCCTCCTAAAGCATTCATAAAGTATACGTTAACATACTCCTATTTTTTTTTAAACTCTCACCTTCTTTAACGTATGCTTAATGATTGGATTTTGTTTGATAAGAACTAACTTTATTATATGATTTTAATTCAACGCACATCCACATGAAAAGCTGGAGAAGCACAATTCTGTCAATGTTTTTTTTTTAGTTTACATTTAAATCGACAGTGAGTGTGACATGTAGTTGGCTTCCTTTTATCAACATAAAATAGATTCTATACATTTCCTGTGACTGAATTCAATGTCACAGATTTCGTTATCACAAGGCGCAAAATACAGCCAAGTACAAGAAGAACAAGAAGAGCTTCTACCATAGAGAATACATCATTGCCATAGATAATTGATCTCTGTTGGAAGCGACTCACGACGTTGTAAACAGGATGTTAGCAAATCTAGTTAGAAGGCTTTGCTCCGGCTGTATTGGCGAGATAAGTGTCTAGATCCTTATCAGAACAGAGTTTATCCTAAAGCTTTTCAATCGGAGCCAAATTCATCTTCGCACCAATTACACTGGTATACGACAGGCCATCAGGATAAGTCTCCAAGACGAAAGATTTTCTGTACGAACAAATCCCCAAAGTTAATGCAATTTGCTGCAAGTCCAAAGTCTTAGGAACAGATTATAAATTATGGGACTGTAAGGCGTGTCCGTACTTTGTCCATTTATGACGCCCCAAGGAGAAGGCGTATTTATCTCTGTAACAAACTATCGCCTAAACTCCATGACTAGTCGCAAGACGAGTTCGATGCAGGGCCATAGGCGATGTGAAATAAAAGGAAGAAAAATGTGTCTGATACACAAGAGACTACGCAGTGTGATTACCGGTATAATGTTTCCATACCTATGTTTAAGAAAGGATGGTACGTAGACAAATAAATACAAGGAATAAAAAATATGAGGAAAAAAAAGAAGACGAGAGAAGAAAGATAAAGAAAGTGATAGACAGAAAAAGGGTAGAAGAGAGAGAAAGAGAGGAAGAAAGAGAAAGAAAGGCGCCAAATAACTTACGCCATCCCAGTGCGATGTATAGCTTGGCTTTGCTGAGTTTGCCGTTGGTGCGGACCAAGGAAGAGTACATGTGCCATCCTTCAGCTAACATCCAACAAAAGGCTGCCAGGAAGAAGTAATGAAGCATGGCGGCAACAGCTGTACAGATGGTCTGTAGAAATAAGTCACATCAGAGAAAGAATATGCTTAAGAAGGTTGAATACTGGTGCCTGTTCATATCGAATATGGACTCTTTAGGTGGACATGCTTCTTGAGAGGTTTTGTTAAAATGTTTGGTGTTGTAAGATGTTGTTTAGCATCCCCATTACTACTAGTACTAATGCCTTTGGTGCAAAGTCAGTTTTTACGTCCATGTTGTCTTCCGCTACGATTATGCAAGTTATTGTTTTTAGATCCGTACACATGCAAAATGTACAACAGAATAAGTGACACCTCTGGACCCCCTACTAGTATACTGACCAGTGAGCGACCAAAGATTTGACAGATTGCTAAACGAATTTCATAGATACAAATTATTTCTTTAAGTTTGTGTATTTTATTTGCATCATATTCCAATTATGAATAGAGGGACACAAAAATCCAATTTTGGTCGGTGTATGGTCTACTATGAACGTAACGCTCAGCGAGTTGACAGCGAACCTTGTGTAGTCTATGCAATGAATAAACAAAGGTTCAAACAAAAAACATATTCACGTGCGTTATAAACCAATGCAAACGATACTTTCATCCAGCATACTGATACTTACTTTGTTCCATTTTTGAGGTATCCCACCAAGGAAAACACCGTTGGCGTTTAATAACGACAAGGACAGGTTGAGAACGATAACGGATCTATCGCATCGGATGCATCTGGAAGGTAAAAGAATGGGATAGTTATTCATTTATTTATTCATTCACTTCAGTTTTCTCAGGCAGGGTGACACTCTCACTGCCTGGGCACCACTTCTCAGAGGGGCCCACAAACAATATATGCAGGGCAGGTTGTGTATCAAATTCCACAAATCATCCAATCTCCAAGCAGATTCCTCCGGTGGCTTAAAACAGTAACATAAGCTGGGGAAGGACTTCAGCCGGCAGAGGGAAAAAATTGCCACCGGAGGAATCTGCTTGGAGATTACAAATCATCATCCATAATCGTATAGTCTTTGCCCGTGCCAAGTCATAAGGTTCAGAGGTCAAACTGCTATCTTCCTCATCATTTTAAGGTTTGTAGGTCAAACCGCTGTCTTACACATCGTTTTAAGGGTTGGATGTCAAATCACTATCTTACACATCTTACACATAATTCTATAAATTGTATGGTCGGTGACATCTATAGCTCATAATGTACTAGTATGTTTAGTCCTTTTAAAGTCAGTGGTACAAGTGATGTCTACACTAGCGCTAGAGACAGTACAATACGTATCGTATTGTATCGTATTCCAACGAAATAACCTCTTGGCACCAAGCGACTTTTGCTCTTGCATCCGTCGGATTGCAATCTAAGACATCATAAAATTTTCTTATCTTGACCCGTTGCAGTGAAGCTGGTTATACCCTTTGGTTGGCAAGTACTTCTTATCATGGACTATCGTGATTTGAAACCAAGGGCCGGTCACGCATAGTATTAGCTGACCATGGCACCGCGACCTTCCCCAGATCATGGTTGGCAAGTCGTTAGCAAGGTCATCTATGTTTGGCGAAGTAATGTTGCGTACCCGTCTTTAAAAGTCATCCGTGCCAGTAGACTATAGATTTTGAACGATCAAAGTTGGGAAACTAATCTTCTGCTTGGATTGGATCTTGAACTAGAATAGGATGGATTTCTGGCTAATTCCAACCTTAGGACTGTCCTCAAAGTGAGAGAATGTCCTTAATGTGTGGCAGTAGCTTTGTGTCAGAATGTAGCTCATTCCTGTGTATGTTTAAAACGGTGTTATTCGAGTCCTTCCGAACAACGTACTGAGTTGGTGTCTTGAGAACTAAAATGGTATCAGGGGTAAACAAATGTTCACACCATCAGTTGGTAGTGTTTCACTCAGTATGCATCTTTTTCCCCCAAAGGTATCTAAAATCATCCCAAAGCGGCAATAAAGAAGAATTTGTGAAAATCTCTCATGGCTATTATGTTACAGATGGCCCTAAAACATAAATGATTTTTAAAACCGGTATTTGAGCTTTTCTTTTGATCCTGAATAAGAAATTAGATACAAGGGTAACTTTGCTTAACTGCCACACGGCTAAATGATCTTTATGAATTATAGGAGAGCTGTGCTTTATGCGTGTGACATTTCCGCCAGAAATGCTAAAAATTTCAGCTGCCAAATATGATATGCGGCGAAGTAACATATCAGTATGAAATATGTATAATTTGCAAAAAAAATCCTAGGATGTTTCAGAACGCGATCTGAATCTGTAATAGTTGGTCTGACGCCACATTAAAAAAAGATGCCGTATATTTTCTATATCGGTGCCTATAGTGGCAGTGAATGTTGAAATGATATGCAACATAGCACGACGTTTCAAATTTTCCGTATGGTAGTCAAGCCCATCGTAGAGTGACAGCTTGCGATCAATGAACAGCTTATTTGCATGCATGATGAATGTACTTCAATAAAAGAAGACACATGGTAACTCGAACTATTTCACGGATGTACTGTTTAGATTGCAATGCGAGGTGAACATATGGAACATATTGCCAGGCTAGATTAATCGAAACAGGCGGATAGTTTACATGTATAGAAAGCTGCAGTTTCGTTATGAATATTTCTTTATTTGCGGTTGACAGGCCTTTATTGCTTCATAAATGCTTAATGCATATCCACTGACAATATCTACTTGTCGACTTTCACCAAATGCGTTTAAGCACAAGCCCGGAAATTCCCAGTGCTAGCGCTATAGCTTTGACATTAGGTTATTTTGAGAATGGCGAGCTTCGGCCATGCAATGACGTGGAATCTGGTGAGATATCGTTGCCAAAAATAGGAATCTAACGTAATAAGTTAATCTCCAGGCAGATTTACCAGTGGCATAAGATTGCCTGGGAGTATAGCCGGCCAAAGGGAGTCAGCTCCCAGCGGCCAGCTGACTTCGGCCGGGTATACTCCTTGGCCAACTTTAGTACTATCTTATGCCACTGGCAAATGTGCCTGGGGATGAAGGTAAGTAAGATAATAATTCAAGACGAGCGGATGATTCTTCCGAAAAATAAACTCCTTATCCTTACCCTAGGATCCTTAAAACCAATTATCATTAAGTCTGTTCCCGATCGAAGGTCATATATCATAAGTTTCAAAATATCTTGGAACCAGGACCATTCAGGGGTCAATATGCACTCGCTGAATTATGATTTAGAATTCCTGGAGAAATTGCAGTAGAAGATATTACCCCTTGCATGTCGATGCACAACACCCATATAGAAAAGGCCTGTTACGAGACATGTTTGGCAATTGCTTGTCGTCTGCAATGCAACAGTTTCAAGTCTCTTGCAAATTGGTACAATGTAAAACCAAGCTGGCTTTGAAACAAAAGAATTTAGATAAGATATTATTATGAAACTGATAAAAACTTTCCTAAAGCTCTGATTATAAAAAGTGCGTCACCCAATAATTAGTTTGACAAATCGTAGTATATATATATATATAAATGCTAGTATTTTACTGTAACATTGTTTGTCTGCACGCATATGTATGCGATAGTGCCAATCTTTCATTGATATCATGTTGTTTTTCAGTTTAAGTGCGCTTGAACTGCTAGTCAGAGACGGATAATCAACGAATAAACCACCGAATGAGCGGACAGGTATGTCATAATCATAAACACAGAGGGAAAGACGTCATGTATCAACTGATACTGACATTGTTTTCATTCTTATGAATGTGCATTATTTGGTCAATGATTAATGCATTTTTTTCGTAATCTACCTACCCTAATGAGATGTACAGCCAATAGAGACGGCTACCATTTCACACAGATAGCAAAGCAAAGAACTAAGTGACAAAACATACACCGTTGTGACGTGACGATACGTAATATTAGCAACACCAATAACAGTAATTACATGTAAGTGATCTACTCCTTTATCTTGGTTCATTACCAGGATTGTCAATATGTCGGGGCGGAGAAGAAACATATCATGCAGGTCTTTTTGAATCATATCTTAGCTTTGATTCTCAAGATATATAGAAATGACTATACTTGAACAATCTGGCAACTTTCTTCAAATTTAGAGAATTCAGAGAACAGAAATAAGGTTCTATGACCTAGCATGCAATGCTTGAAATTAATGGGGTTGCTTTATTACTTTGAAGTTACGTTTCAAACAAATTTAGAACCTGTTTCAAATATACACCATAAAGCATGAAATAGTGTGACAAGAATGAATACTTGCTTTCTGTTCCATCCACGAAATGGAAAGCACGAAAGAAATAAAAAACATTTGGCAGTGAAAAATGACGTCAGTCGCAGAAATTGAGCTACATTGTAAATACACCTTCCAGATTTAGGAGCTATAAATGGCGAGATATGAATTAAAGCTATATCGTCAAGCAACATTACATAGATAATATTTTCAACATTCTGGAAACGGTCTTGAATTTTATAACATGTTAAAAATACAAAATGTATGCCTTGCACAACTTTAATATTTGCCCTGTAACATGTATAACACAAAGATATATGACGCATAAATTGCAGGATGACACAAACGGATTTTATCCCCTACGAAGGAGGCTGCGTAGCATATCTATCAGACGTCTTGCAGAGATGTAAGGTCGTGTAAAATACATGTTGTCTACATGTTCATGGCCGAGGAAACACAGGCCGATGTACAAATGACCCGCAAGGGAAATCTGGCCGGCAATCATTTGGGCTTCAACAACCACTCCACGGTCGCTGATGGACGCCAGCGTTATTTAGAATCCAGGCAATATCGCCAGGCAATTTCAACGCTATGTGGCTGTTCACTCTGACTACAGCGGCGTAGGGGTGATATAGCTTATATGGCACCATTCGGGAAACTGGGGAGCAGGTTTTACCAGCATTATGACGCCGATGAACTTTTCGAGAGAGACAGTTTTTGTCGTTTAATTTTGAGCAGACCTGGAAATGTACTAAATTTAGTGCTCACTGAATACATATTTTGGGGCTGTTTCAAAGTAATCAACACTTTTCACACGGAAAAATATCTGAAAGCAACTATTGTGCAGTCATACTTTCCAGCTTCCACTCGGTACATTCAAGACAGGTGTCAGTGTGCATGAAGTTAGGGGAGGGCGACTTTGTTGTAAAAACATGGAGTACCGTGGCACCAGCTACATTTTGGACTAATAAGAAACATTATTGATGTCTTCCAAATTCCCTAGCAGCATTTTAAAACTTAGTCTTGGCGTGCCAAGTAAACATTTAAGCTCGTTGTTTTATTGTAGGTCGGGCAAAAACATGAAATAGATAGCCGGGTCTTGTTTGCCGTCGTCAATGTACTGCTGGGGTCCACAGGTCAGATGAGCACAGCTTGTGCTCAGCTAACTATCGGCTTGTAGCTTTGGTGCCTGGTTAAGTTCAAATCTGTGTGATTCATATGGATCTCATATATACTACTTTTGTAATTATGATAATGAATGGAATTATGTTACTGATGATAATTCATGCGATTATGGGAGGACTGGCAGTGCCACTGATGGCAGTGTAACAGATCTTGAAGATCCTTGAATCTTCTCTGAGGAAATTTTGCCATATCTGATTCACTTCTTCAAGCTTACAAAATAGAAATTCAGTAATACCGTCACTGATGTGGGGGTTCTAGATGTTGATGCTGCGTTGACAACTTTCAACTTTTTATGAATGCATCCTAATTGTATCTCCAGGCTAATGAGAAATTGGAAACAGCACGTAACATATTCTATTCATCAGTGACGAACGGCAATGTGAATCATTTCAAATGTATCAGTAACTTTTGTATTGTGTAACGTGAATGTCAGAGAATTCATCGCCCAATTTAGGGACCCCTGCTAGTCTGTACTCCTTTGAGGACGGCATAAATCCCATTGCTAACATATTTCATCATTACAGACACGTTGACAACGGCAGACAGGTACAATCTACAGACAGCGCGAATGGGCAGTGTAGTCCAGTCTCGAAACATGCCTGATATATACTTGAAATGCATGCATATTTGAACTTGCAAATCTAGTCAAATTCCTTTACATGCATAACCATCTTTAAAATATTGCATTTGGGAATTTTAGTTTGCTTCGCTTGCGGTAGTGATAAGAAGTTTCATGGTTGTAGCTGCGAGTGTGTACCGTAATGCAACGTGGGTAATATAATACTAGTTTGTCAAAGCTGAAGGGCTTTGAGACAAGAACCAAACAAGTCGGATATGTTCCGATTAAGCACGGTCTACATAAGTACTGTTCACACGTTAGGTGCCTGGAAATATTACCCACAATTCATCTCGCCGTGCTTGCGCAGTTGGAACTAAAAAAGTCCCCTTAATGCTTATACCCTTGTTGGCAACGATATTTCAAACCCACGAATATCTCTACTGCGCGTGAAGACTAACTGCCGTCAGTGCATCTCCAAGTGGCGCCTTACCCTGCTGCAGGCAGTCGGAGCTTTCAGAGATGGGAAATTGAGAAATGCTTTATCTTTTAGCTTTGGTCACCTGGAGGGGAGTTATCCCCGGGAGACGGACATCCTTTAAGTACGCTCATGCGTCTTAACCGCATTCTGGTCACGTGGCGAATTCTCGGGTCATGCAAATGACACTCATCTACCGTTACCGTTGGTAAATATGTCGGGCCAGCCTACATGTACGTAACGCTATATCCCCGCAGATATTACTTATTCCACTCCCGTTCGTCGTGTATGCGGACCCCAACTAGCCGCCGAGAGAGAGATGATTCTCTTAGATCTAGTTCATCAATAGCCCTGCAATAAAACGTAGTGACAAGAGGCTGCGCCAGGGCTCCATTACTGGCGATAAACTTCGTTAGGGCGTCCTTCTATGTATGACTCGGGAATACAAAACAAATAGGTACTAACATATTGTACGGATAGTTCAAGAGGCCATATGCAATCAATACTCACTTAAAGTAGGACATTATCCGGGTATTACACATGGATTATTGCAATATTTTCAGCTTTAGAATGGGAGTATAGGGATTATACGGTTATGTTTCCCTGCTTGAAAGCATATCCGACAGGTGTAGAGTCAGATATGGCCAGGATGATAGGTTCGGGGCGTGACATGCAATCGGCCCTACCAATAATGCCCTGTGCCGCAAAGTCTTTGACAAATGCAGGCACAACATTTTGTTCGAGTCAGCTTAAGCACGTTGTGTTTTATTCATTTAGTACAACTCACAGCAGACAAAGGAGGTCCTTTTTAAGGTATGCATGATTTGGTGTACCCAATTACATGTAGATATATCTAATTCGGCAGCAATCGCATAGGTTCATCATATTCCCTTTTTTATGGTTTGGAAATTACAACAGTACACTTTTCACCCCGCAAATAATCTCCACAAATTTTACGCTATGTCTTCGAACGTTTTAATTTTTCTTCAGTTGTATGGTCACCAAAGTCAAGCCCATATCATGTGGCACTGAATACTGCTTTGTACACCCAGAGATCTAAACAAAAGGCGTGCAATGGTGATATTTGACAAGTCACATATAATACGTTACGTTAGTACAGCTACATGTATGAGTTCTGAGAACCCCATTGGTACCCCTACTGTGGGTCTGGAAAGCTGATTTGGTCAATGTATTCCAGTTACGGTATAACTTACTAATGTCATTTTTATCAAAAAGTATGAAAAAATCAAGTGGCAGATGGGGAATGTTGTGCATGCATATCAAACGTCAAAGTAACTCGCATGTTGTGAATGTACTCGTATGGTGCAGAAACTTCCTTTCTACTATAGACGGCGATCGCTGAGCGACTGCACATCGACCAAAATTGGGTCCGTTTGAGCCTTCATTTTGAGATTGGAATGTTATGTCAGATGTAAACGTATGTTTTAAAACACATAATAAAGCATGACAAAACCTCATTCTTTTTGAGATTCGTTGAGTGATGTGTCAGGTCTTTGGTGCCTCAGCGGTCGCTCTGCGGTGGCAGCCTCTAGTGGAATGAGGTGTAGACAACCTATTTGAAAATATCACCAGGGCAAACCATGGTCAGAGATATTTTGCTCAGAGTTTATATGTGGAAACATTTCTTACCTCCAAAGCAGGATGTAGACGAGGATTACAGACGCTATTTCCAGCATAGCGATTCCACAGCCGATGGCAACAATGAAGGAGATCTCGTTTGCGCTCGGAGCATCCATCTACAAGTCAGACACAAACAGGTATCAACTCATATGGTGCGAATCAGCATAAGTCTCCGACCTCTACCCGAGATTACATCAAGTAACATTGACGGAAACATAAATAAAGAATAAGGTGAATGAAGGTCCCGGTAGCTGGCTGAACTTCGTGAACTTTATGTCCTATGCAATCGGCTCCTTGTATGTGATAACATCTTGTGGCAACAACATGAAGTCGTTATTAAAGCGGACGCCGCGCAGATAAATCGAGCATATATATGAAATTAATGACATTTGATTTATGAGCTGTCCTTAATTGGATATGATTGTCACATTCGTGAATTGATGACCCTATCCTAATCTTGAGAAACATTCACGGAGATGAGTGTCGAATGGAAATAAACGGCTTTGCTCCAATTTGTCCTGAGACATAAATTGTCGTGTGGAAGGTGCAAGGGATACAGTACAACACATAAACCATGTCGTAACAAGGATTACTTGGGAATAAGAGGGTTCGGCGTCACATGCATACTTATGTTGTGATCTGTCATGAAAGTTGAATGCCCCGAATGGCAGAAATGCAATTTGAAACAGTCTAATGAGACTCTGATGTGCTGACATTTGTAATAGGCAGGCTTAAAGCGAATGACAGAAGTTACTTTCATCTTTCGGCAAATGTTTTTACATCCAAAATCAAGTTCCTTGTGGTATATTTTAAATTTCAGCAACACTGTTGGCACTGCAAACATGGTTGGGCTAAGTGTACTAGATGTGGAAGGTGCTTGTGGGAAATTGTTGTGGGCGTTGATATCGGTTGTCATCATAGTCTGGTGGTATGTTTTGATCTTCTGATCGAGTACCTTTCCTGATCATGCGCATCGAGTCGAGTCTGGAACAACGCATCATGAGGCGGAAACTCTGACGGAAATTTTAGCGACCGATTTTCGATACGGAGGCAGCCTGACGCCCCACGGTGGGAAATGTGTATTGGCGTTTTTGACGTCGAACGAACGATCCTCGATGCAAAAATCAACGTCTCACGTGATGACCGTCTCGGCATGCCATTTGTCCTACCCAAACGTATCGACAGTTCGGGCGAAAGGAGCAGCATGCTCTTCGATAATTTATTCTGTTTGAATCGGCAAGTCTGTATCATCACCCATGGATAAAAAAAGGTGAGCCTACCGCCGGCAGGTTCCCAAGATGGCCGCCCCTCAGAAATGATTAATGCAGACTAACATCGATTCTAACTTATGCGGTAAATGAAAGTGCTGTTCCAGGGCACAAAATTACGACAAAGCCAAGGGGCTATTGTGTATTTAAAGCACAGGAAGATGGGTGTTTTACTGCAGAAAATGGCCGCCGTTAATTCTGTTGTCATTTTCTACCATCAAATATCTGAACACACATAAAAACCATCCACAGTAAAATGGAAGTCAGCACTAAAAGGGCGCCGAAGTAGCAACCTATGCATATTGATTGATAGTCTGTATGCAGTGGGACATCGGGCTTGCCTGCAGTGGCCAAGAAATCACCGAGGAAAAAGGTTGGAATCCAACGCTACAGGGCCCTGTGGGGCAGCAGTGGTCCGATAACATCTCTAACATTGTAAAACAGAGGCGCTGGGGGAGTGCAGATGGATGTCATTAGGTTCCCCACTTTATTACTCTGGCAATTGCCATGTAGGGATGATAGCCCAAGTACCAATCCATGTAGATGACCATTCGGCTGGATGAAATATGATTATGGACGAGGACACTTTATCTGTTTTTAAAACTACACGACTGTAATGAGCTTCAGCAATCACCATATGGAGGCAGCAACTGAGTCGCTTTTGTGACATCTTGTGTGCGTTTTCTATTCAAAATGATTAATCACATCAAGTTCTTGTTGACGCCATACAATAATATCAGTAGTATGAAGGCATAATCGATCCGGAAGATATTGGTCTGGCTGCAGTTCTATCACAGTAGATTTTTCTTCTTTGCCATTCGTAATTAAACAGGTTGATGACATTCTAGACTAATATCTAGCGGTCGGGTTTCAACATAGATAAGAACAACATGTTTATGGTTATGCCTACTGTTCAGTATAAACGCTACTCCACATTATGTTGTGAACTTTATCTTTGAAAATTAATGTGTCTTTTGCCCTAAACATAAATATTTCATTCTGTGCTTTACTAAAAAGAGGTCGATCATTCTAAGAGCGGAGGTGGAGGGGGGGGGGGGGGCTTCTACAAAGATTGCTTCAGAAATCGTATTGGGTAACAAAAAGGGCCATGAAAATACCAACCAACTCAGTGTTCCGAAAAAGAAATAGCCACCCACTATATCCAGATATTTGTTCACATCAATTCTACAACTTTACCGTCACGGAAAGATTCCTAATTACTACTATATATATACTTCTAACCTCCCTGTGTTGATATCCAAGTAACATCAAAAGGTATGAAAACCAAGCAAATTGAATCGGACAACAAAATGAAATTAATTTCCATAAATAATTTCCAACGAAGATAACAATCAATACCAAACACAATTTTTACATTAAGGTAACGTGCAATTTCAAACATAAATGCCGGTTGCTTTATGAATCAGTCTGTTCATTTTTTCCATGACACTGTACATGTGGCAGTCAATTTGTGTAACACAGTCATTCGTTCGAATATTTAGCTTAGAAAAATACGGTTGGGGAAAGAGGCATACCTTTGGAACAAAGGGAGTGACGAGCACAGCGAAGTCCGTGAGATGTTTGCACTGACAGACGGTGTGACTGTCGTTGGAGAGCAGCACGGCACATCCCTCGGTAGACCAGCCTCCTCTGGTCGTCCTGTTCCTGCGTGATCCGCGGGAGCTCCGTTACAAGCGAAACAAGTATTGCCATTCAAGTCACGCCCACGGCTAACCCAGGTCCTTTCTATAGCTACCCCTCCTCTCAACACTGTTTATATTTCCCGTAGGTTGTAATGTGTCGACGGGTGTGTGGTAATCGTTCTGTGTGTTTCATCACATCACTGTCACACAAAAGCAAACGCACATATATTTCGACAGACAACAAGCCTGGTTAAGACATCTGTCTTCCCCTCACACCTTTCCCGAAGATAACGTGAGATTGTGTTCATCGTCTGTATTGCCATGGCGAGAAGTGTTTTTTACAAGAAAACATATGTGTGGATAGCGTTCATGAAAGCAAGCGTGATGACGCCTTCAGAAATTCAGACAAGGTTCACAATCGTATCAAGAACAATAATAAATGTTGATGTGAGAACGTAACCCATCAATCAAATCCAAAATCCACTTACGGCAGCTGGATACCAAAATCCCAACTAACGCACTCTGGATCCACGAACGAGGCCTGAAAGGTATGGACATCCATTTAACCAATCATGAAGTTAAGCCGACCGAAATACGTGCAAGTACTTTAAGATGTCCAGCGAGAATGTTTACAAGAAATTTTGCCTCGCGAGACGGAGTACAAGTAGAATAAGAGGAAGAGGAAGAATGTGGTGAGATACATACGTTTTCGTGGGCAAGCTCGACTCTGACGGGCGGATCTAGCTGACCGGGGGGAGGAGGGAAGAGCGACAGAGAGATAACTCTGGTGTTGATGATCTTGGAGTCACTGTCAGAAGGAAGGCAATGCGGGTTTTAGGCAGGCGCAGATGCGTCACGGGGGCGTTAGCAATGTGCTAATACGCCTCTCCCTGTGGACAGTATGTTCTACATAAAGAGGCAATTTAGGTGGCGTCTTAATGTAGAACGGCGGGAAGAGGTGATCGCGAAGGCATACAGATGGCAAAGTGGACCAGTTGGTCACAAAATAATTGATTAGATGGGGTAAATTTAGAGACTCTGCCGTGGCGAGTCCACAATCGCATTCTCTTCGATCCCGCTCCGCCGCTGAACAATGGGAAGTGGATATAGGGACGGGCAGTATTGGTAATAGATATCTGGCTCGACATGCTGTTTAATTCATTTCCCATTTTCTTAAGCGTTCAAGGCACCTGCTCCCTGCGGCTCGAGGTTTTACGAATATAGAGAAGCAAGAACCTCCCCCGCAGGCCATGCGTCTGAGGCATAATGGACAGCTTCTAGTAATTTAGGCCGTGAGCTGGGTATAGATTATTCATTAACTTGATCATGAAGTATGGCGAGAATGAGTCCCGCGAGTTGCAACCGTATACGGTTGATGCATACCGGCTTATTGAGTGCATACATTCATAATGTGCGCTGCCTTCAACAAACGTTGATTTGAGAATGCGAAAGATCTGCCGTTATCTTCGAAGACAAACAGCCTGTCAGCGACTGTTATTAACAGATGACGTATTCGTGTTCGGTAAACAGCACGAATGTTAGCACAAATTGAAATAAATTCGTTGTAGAAAGTGACATATCCCCTTTGCCATCAGAATTATGTATGAGTGACTAGGAGGCCGCGTTAAAATACATCTTTATTGTGTAGCAAACAGACCATTCTATGGACAAACGTATTCGATTTAACTTTTAAAAATACCTGCGCAACTTTTACTACGAACACAATAGTCAGGAGCACTTAGATGATTTTGCAGAAACGCTGAAACAAAATTCGCATGCCCGAAACGTAACGAAATAACATGCAACCATTTTGACACACGATAACAACATTCTTAGCCGAAGACTGCATAGGCCATTTTCCATCGGAATGAAGATAGGGCCCTGTATATTCATCAACAGGAGTGCAATTCTAGCGGTAATGAAAGTACCTGAGGAGAAAGTCGTTCCCTGGAAGTAGGTCCTTAATTGTCCTGTAGAGAAAGCTGCTCACTCCGACCACCTGGCTCTCTGTAATTCAGAGGAGAGAGACACATTGCCGTATACACGACGCTCATTATCTTTGCTACGCTATTCCATCTGCACTGAGAGACGGCGTCGGATATATCTCAGAGGCAGAATCAATTTTCCCTTGAAGAGAGGAGTCGCGAGACGCATGCACAATGATCGCGACTAGACACGTCAACTGGAGCGCACCTTCCCGGCCACACCCGGCGTACCATCTGAGCGGCGAGGAGACGGCTTGGCCTGCCTCGGAGCTTTATAGATTTCCAATGTTACACTGACGCAGAACCGGTGTATTCTAATGAAACGAATAATATCGGATGGACACACAGTCCTGGTAACCAGATCTAGACAATATTGTGGAATTTCTGTAGCGGCGGACGGGAATATTTCGTTCCCTTCTATAGGATCTTCTTGAAAGACTCACCATATGCTGAACGGGGGGCTTAATTTGTCATATTCATCAAGAACGGCGAAGCAATATATTACGGAATCAATATATCTCATAAAGCGGGTTGCAATCTGCTAACATCTGGTTATCGTTCGGGGATCCAGGAACTGCATTGCGATAATAAAGTAAAGGACTTTGAAGGGCGATCTCAAGAGACTCCGTCCTGAAATGCCAATTTTTCGCAGCTGGAACACAATTACTTTGACTGTAATCTTTCTCTCCTTAAGCCGAGACAAAGTCTGCAACATGGCGACCAATTTTGTGCAACTGTCCGAATGATAGCATATCCGTGATTGGCTTACAGTAGACGCCAGTTTATGAAGAATGTGAAAGGTCCGATGGAGCGGACTGCCAAAACTTCAGTACCATGGACAGAGAAATTAATAACATAGCTGATGTAATAGGATGAACTGAGAGCTGTATAGAATCAATCGATCATCCGCTTGCACTGTACGCACTTGTCTCTGGCATGCAAAATGCTGCTAAGTGAACAACGGGGCTTCCTTCATCTTCGCAGTGTGAGCAGCATTAGAACAAACCAAGGCATCATTAACACTTTGAAGATTTGAGCAATTTCTGATCCCCACAGCAGATTTGAGAGCGTTCAGTTCACAAATAACCTTATGGATAAATGAAACAATTACTATGGGTAACAAGTAATGCCAAACAATGCTCCAGATGCCGTGGAGTCTCATCTTATTGATTAAGGTCGTATTGAAGATTAAGTACTTTGAGTACGGGAAATTTATCTTATTTTACAAATTCCACCGGATTCTGCTCATCATCAGAGGTTTTAGATGGGCAAAGGCATTCTTCAGGGAGAGAAAGGATAGGGCACTACATGTCACTCTTTTTGTACTAATTAAAGACCGCAAATGTCAGCGTATGAATGGTCCCCTTTGAGTTTACTGATAACAAACCATGTAATAAAGTACAAGCTGCCATCTACTGTTTTTGATGAGGCATAACTTATGAAGGAATGCGGAAGGGGCGGCGCTTGCTCAATAAACAAGAAGATGAAACAAGAGGTACATGGCAGGCAGTTCCTTAGAGGGTATCATCTGTATCAACTGTGTCAATAAGATGAACTTTGAATATTCATCACCGTAAAAAGACGATGAAGCATTAAAATAGTCAGATTTAGTGCAATTTAGCTAATCTGGAATGCCTATATTATGTCGCATTTTTCATGATCTTTCTAATTACTCTGACTGAAATTACCACCTCCGCTCCGTGATAACAACATATTCATTATCTTTACAATGTGGACTACATTCACGCAATTACTCTAGATACTGCCGTGCTCGTTTCCTTAGGCAGTGTAGGAATTGATGGCATAAAAACATTGCAATCAGACGAGAGGGCTAAATGCTAGTGGCTCATATATTTAGTATGAATGTATTCTTTTCGGGTGCAACCTTTGAATTGCGAACAGCCCTAACAGGTCAAATAATCGTGACAATTGTTGGAAAGAATATCGATTTTTTTTTCGAAGTTTTGCGGTGACTTTGGCGGTGAATGCGATGAGGGATCTGTATGTACCAAGTTTCAAGGTCGGACCTAGAAGGCGGAGTTAAAGGACAAAGGTTGTCCTTAACCATTATCGACCATATCGATTCGTGGATGGCACTAATATGTTACCTGTGGCAAGCTCATGCTTATGTGTTTGCATTTATGTGTATGTGTGCATGTTTGCTCGTGTATATGTTTGTTTCTTTCCGTGTGTGTGTGTGTGTTTGTTTGTGACTTAATATCTCGTATTATGTATTATGTATTAATAAGTATTAATCAATGTTAGAGCAGTGGGTAGTAAATAGTTTGGGCCTCTAGCGGCTTTTATAGAACTACAGGTGCCAATTTGTTTCGAGACTTTGGAAGATTATAACTCAAGATCATGATATTCCTAAATGCCTTCCTGAATCCTGGATTGGTACCGTTTTGCTATGAAGAATTAGCCAGAACTTGTTGTGATGTGAACTGTGATCTTGGTGGAATCAATTTGTCGAGGTATGTATTTTGCTTTAAATGCCAAAGTTAACGTCTAGATGTAACTTAGTTCCTGTTTAATTCATCTGCTGAGCATCTTGTCGAACGCTGTTGTCCCGACATATATTCAAAACCATGCAATTTGCACTAAAATTCAAGACAAACACAATAGATAAGTGGCAGTGACTTTGATTTGTCTTGATTCTGTTTTGCATGAGCTTGTTCTCCAAATTGACGTATCTATATGCACATGTCTTACATAATAAGTACATGCCGCCCCTGTATGTGCAACTATGTCGCGCATTTCAAATGTCAGTAAACATGAGATGAACATGGTGCAATAACATTTTGAAGGACATGAGGGTGATGGTAGTAGAATTGTCTACATATAAGAAACATAAGATAATTTACCTTGCCAGTCCACAAATGTATACTTCACTACATGACTACAAGACAACAGATGCTCTGTGCAATTCCATGCATTTCACATGGTCACATGCTGACAAAATATATAACGGTCATATCCAGAATGCATGAAATAGTCTGACACAGTTCAAACGGTACATGCAGACCTGTACGTTTTTTAATCTACTAGATTACCTTCATATAGATTTCTCAGCGCTTTCCCGGGGACTTCAATGCGGTCCGTTCCAACCCAGGTGCGGGCTTTAGGTGTCGCTGGAAACTCTATAACATCTAACCCTTTTACAGCCACTTTCCCGACTTCCATCACTGTAACGAGATATATGGGGACACATAAACGAGAGCAGTTTCAGTCCGCTGTCCAACTCATTTAAAGTGTGTGGTTGAAACAGTGCAGTGCAAGTGAAATGAAAGTTCCTCCATCATCCACGTCTTTTCTGAAAACATCTATGTAATATAACTATCAATTTTCTCACGTGTGCTCTTCTGTTGGACATATTAGCATCGGGTTGTGACGTAAACTTTTGGCCATACTGGCTAATGGGAGAGGCATTTCTGTGACGTCACGACCCGTTGCTCATTTGTCCCACCTACACTCGGTACACAACTGCTTTAAAGGTTACATAAATTGCTTCAGAAAATGTCATTTTTTACGTGGATAATAAAGCAAAATTTGACTTCACTGACACTTAAACGCATCTTCTACAGACGGCCTGGCGCATTAAAAAACAGGTAATTCTATCAAACAAATATTCAATATGGCTGAAAAGGACATGAAATGTACGTCTCTGTTAGCCACTAGGGATTCCTACTTGTCCCCGAAGCAGGTTTTTATCAGTTAGCAGTTGATTACCAGCTGCAACTACTGGCCATTCATTTCACGTACGGGGGACGTAAAATCAATTTCCGCCTTCCCTGGGTATTCTTAAGTATCGCAGCATTACAGGAACAGAGTGTTTATGTGGTCTCATTTACTTTTGCTTCATGATACTGCCTTCTGTCTACATATCGTCCGATGGTGTAGCTATTCCTTTGGGTTTCAAATTCCTCTTATTGATTGGAAAGATGCCAGACATATTTAATCCTGGTTGTGTTAAAGATTGCTACAGTTCGTCTTGGCTATTGAAAATATTGCTGACGAACTTCACGAAATCCTATATCTAAGTATAATTAAAGAAATTCATAGATGGGGCTAAAACATTTGAATTTACTTGAGTAATCTTTATGTCACATTTAAGCAGTTCTAAATACCACAACTTGATCTTTACAACGTCTTTACGTAACGTCTACTTAAACATATATTTACTTCATCTTTACGATAACTTAAAAAATGCATTAAAGATAAAGCATTAATTTGCACCATTTTACCCACAGCATATTTATGCCTTGACTGAAAACATAGATCTGAAACAAAGCTACAATGATATTTGATAGCAGATACATAACATGAGGAAAACTCGTAATGAACGCGTCACGGATCCGGATCTCTAGTTATAACCAGCTCGGCTGATTGACCACATAACAATGACTACCGCTCGGAAATAAACTTTGTAAGATCCTTCAATACTGTCTGCTACAAGCGACAGAGGTCGTCAAAAATCGATCTTGCTACAATAAGCTATGCAGGTGCTGGTGTCGTCTGTATTTCTCGGGTGTGTCGTTCGGACCCAAATAAAAAACAAATTGTTCCTAGACTTGGATAAAGTCCAACGCATGACATTGAGGTAAAATATTAGGTAGCTTTGAAATATTTTTATAGTGGTTTGTTCAGAGTTGTCCTGATATGACATTTCGCAGAGGAATTTTGTAACAGATGCAGCATTCTCTACTATCTCTTGTCTTCCAAGTGATGACTTCAATCTGTCTATAGATACCATGTCTATGTGAAAAAAGTTCATGTGCAATACGCTAGCTGCTTGTCTGCCTCCTGTGATTTACACGTTAAAACCGATGTTGGTGATAAGAGCGCGCTGTTGAAGTTAAGGTTCGTTTTGTGGACTGTGGATATAAAGCCAGAGATCAGTGAGAAGTAATAAGGAACATATGACACAACTCCGAAAACAGTAAGAGAGAGATAACAGTGCAAACGCCTTCAACGCTAAAATTTTTAAATGACATTTTCCAGCTCAGCTCTGTCATATGCATTCACTGTTGAGCTAAAGCACTGACACGCACATACATATCTGTAATATCGTTTTGTCCCGGAAGATTCGTGAGGTATCAAGAAAAGATATTTTGAAAGGTCGCCATCGGCAATGAGTCTAACATGTACGTCTTGTAATGTGTTTGAAGTATACCGACAAAACAATTTTGAAGGCTGTTGGCGTTGTGATTTGATTATGAATAAAATGTTATTGGTTATTTGGGAAAACAAAATATTCAATTCAATTTCTCCTTCTTTGTGTCAAATTGTGGCAATATTTACGTCATTCAGACGAAGAAAAATAAGCATCATTACCAGTACCCTAGTCTAGCGTAATCCTGCTTTAATACATTTTGTACTTAGATAACTGTGTTGCATTTCCAGAAGCAAATATCGGACCTTATTTTATTGTTATTGACAGGGAGTATGCAAATCACCATGGCAGAATATTGGATCAGTAACCTTTTCCTGAGCTTTCATTTTCACGTTCTTGAACAAGGATGAACTCAATTTGCTGAGCCCTGACTTTGACGGGCCAAGGGAAATGCCAACACTCAGGCTGCTGAACCCAATACCACGCTGCTCAATTAATTCCTATTAGTGGTTGCGTCGGGGCTGTTATTTGCTATTCCATCAGTGAAGCAATTAGCATGAAAGGCTTTCAAAGTACGGCTGTAAGCAGGGAGGAATGGAACGATGTTTACTTGGCGAATTCCACATCTACATTAACAAGGCTGGAGCTTTAAGACCTTGGAAGTAATGCATGCATAAATTCAGATGTCAAAGTGCGGCTAGAAATAGTTGAAGGTCTTGACATCGGATCGATTTCTTGTGCAGATTAACGTTCAATCTTGAACCGAGGAAGGTGCGTCTACATGGCATGTTTTGTAAATGTAAATAATCACAGTCGACATTTATGCAAGTCATGTCGGCTCTGCTCTATGTTATAAACCGGCACTTAAGATGACTTTCTGCGGATACATGTCGGACTAGATAAATGGAAGCAGGCAACATGATCCATTGTAGAGAGTTCCTTGCGCTCCCAAGCACCTACTCAACAATTCGGGCACTTTGCATACAGATGTGCCTTTGAGAATGGGCACCTGGCGCGGCGGAGATAGCAGAATGTCGGCGCCAACCTAATCTGATGCTACGAGCGTATGTTTAAAATGAGCGGCAGCAGCAAGAGCCGTAACCCCTTCATATCTGCGCCGCGCCGGCCATCGGAGCGAAGCGATGGAGCTGTTGGAGTTTTTTTATTTTCCCAGCGTTATTCCGTGCTAAATTTTTCATCTGTTTTCGTTACATACTGCGTTTGGAAGGACATCAAGTGAGGGGAGTATTTTAACTTAAAACAGGCAGTTGATAGCAACCATTCTGTACAGTTGCGTTGCTAAACAGTTCGATGCAGTATTTACATGCCACAGACAGCCATACATCTCCCCATTGAAGACAGCTTACAGACCAAACCCGCCAGGTCGACATTGAGGATCCGCGAGCAATCCTGGAGGTCCCGTCAGCTTCATCTGTTCTATCTGAAGCGCCACAGGAGGCCACGGCAAGTTAATTGGGTTTCAAGGGTCATCCATCTTCATAGCAAGGCCTCCCTTTTTCCTTCGCATTGATTTTGTTTATGAAGTTTAAATTTATCTAGCTTGGAGTGGAACTGAGACATGGTGTCGGCATGATGAACTAATGCACGCCTACGGAATGCAGACAAATCCATCACTCCGGCCAAAGTGCATCAGCCAAATGATTCTTATAACCTTGAATTTGCTATCAAAAAAGAAGTTGTCATCGATAAAAGGTCCAATTTAACCGAGACGACGAATGCGATATAGTCAGTAGATGAGACGTAAATCCTAATTAGGGGACACGAATCCTGTTACTTCCTCTCGGGCTTTCTGTCAAACATGGAGTCCCGTCGCAGCCAATTAGGTTTCCGTTCTTATTGACTTGCATTCAAAGTTAATGATATCCATCGCTCGAGAATCGGACAGGAAGAATAAAGAGGCTCATGGTTCTAACTGCGCATGATAGTAGCATGAATGCATTGTTGGTGATATAACAAAGGTAAAGGCCTAAGACATCATGAAAACACGACAGTCACTGTGTATGCAAACCGACGGAGACTGGACATAACGCTCGGTCGTGACAAGAGCTGTAGACAAGTCAGGGGCTGTCACCGTTGTCGTATTTCCTACGGCGCATTTTGCTGCGCAGGCTCAGTGAGAACCATGAACCTTCTTATTGTTCAGTCAGTGTTGAGAAAATGCCACACCTTGTTGTGCATGTACGTACGGAGATAAGTGCGACAAATGGATGCCCACAAGAATGAGACATGCAGGCGTCTGTGCTGACCTTTGAAATATCAAATGATCTCTTCTTTGATGGATAGAAATCGCTTGAAAGCTGAATAAAACACCTGTGGTGTGCTGTCACTTTACACCTGCTAAAGCTTTTGTAATGGACCTGTATGGGCTAATGTACGTCTGTACTTAGCTGGCTAGTAGTATATTCTCAGGTACTCTCACTTCGCTGGAAATAATGACATCCAAGTCGCAGATACGTCAGTGCAAGTTAACACATGGATACTGCTATATGTGCATAGAGCTACTGTTAATAGCTTTCAGATGTTGCCGCGTTAACGCTCGCATGAGAGGTATTGCTTTGTATAGTCCTACATGGCCATCTTTTCTGGTACATCAAATGTAGTTTCCAATTTTCATCTTCCCATTTTTTTCTACAGTAGCAATAACATTGCAATCATGAGGCGTTATATAGTGGATAAGCAGTATTGCTGGAATCGTTACGTGATAGTAATATTTCATGTTTCTGCTAACGGCACATTTTACAAGACAGCCCGGTATCCCCCAAGGCCCCCTTTCCATCAGACTGCGATCGCTGAGCGACCGTACAGCAACTAGATTTGGGTTTGTATGACCCTTCAGTTTATAAATGGAATATGATGCATTATATAACAGTATGATGAAGCACACAAATCGTAAATAAAAGTTCTTCATCTATGATTCTATGAAATCAGTTGAGCAATCTGTGAAATGCTTTGTCGCTCAGCGGTCGCAGCACGGTGGTAGCCCCCGGTGGAAGGTAGGTGTAAACAGCGGGTATAGGACGCCGTGACTGACGCCGTGACTCTTCGCTTCCCGTGTTTAATCCGTGAAAACCCGTTATCTCTCCCACATCGTTAAAGCATGACGTCATTAATTATGCACGTTACCACTGATACTTTACTGCGGAAGCAGGCAGGGGGCCCAAGGGTAACTTATCGTCTCACCAGATCTCAATCTTGTACGTGATGCATCAATTCAAGTTCTAAATAATTCAGCAACTTATTTCTATGGTAATGATTCTTACTTTTTTTTCAAAGCAACATTTGTGCTAACTCCGTGTTTTTCCGTTAGTTCAGCCAACATGAAATGTGTGCCCAAAAGCGCAAACATTGAGCTCAATGTAAAATAGCTCATTACATCTCACAGTACTGTCTAAATACGTTCAATAGCGAGGCAAGTGTGGAAATTACCATTATAGCTGCCAAACGCTATGAAAGGCAGACGTCTGTAGAATGTATTGTGCAGACCCGTTATTAGCTATAGCGGTGACCTTAAGAGTAAGATGCAAGGTGTCCTTCCGTCATACTTTTGTGTTGATAGGCTTTGCAGCTCCATTGAAATCTCTTTCCGCCCAGGATGTCAGTAAAACTCGAACGCCCGCCACTCATGTCACTCGATATAGAGCTATGCTGTCTGTTTTCATGCGATAGCTTCTGGCCTTGAGCAAGACTAGGGAATGCATGTCATTTCAACATCATTCGACACAAAGTCATCTGGGTGCATGCGTGTATTTCATTTCAAAGAGCAAATTAGCATTTTGCCCCATGAGTGTATGCATGTGGCTGCGAATGATATTTAAAAAAGAAAAGGTTTCAAGCTAAAGCTCCGTGGCCTGGTTTATCACTGTTGTAATATATGTAACAAACAACACTATGCATACGTTTAGTTTGTAACATATCGTTTGAAACGTTTGAAATTATATGTCCGTTCGTAAATGTAGTATTCTGCTTGTCAGTTGTGTTTGGTCAGCTGAGCAATATTATTTGGTTCGTTTGTTTTTTCGGACCCTTGTAGTGTCTAGTTGCACAGGCACCGGAACGTTTCCGTGCTGTTTCCGTAGCAAGGTATAACATTACAGGGAGGAGTTGCTAGCCCTTCTCGTTAACACAGATCCCCATTTCTACGTCCCGTCCGAAAGACGGGTGCAATTATCTAATCTCCAAGTAGATCCTACGATGACATAAGATAGTAACAAACTGGCCAATGAGTGTAGTCAGCCAAGAGGTGTACGATAGCCAAACACAGTCCTAGGCCAGTTTCACTCCTCTGTCAGATTTTGATACTATGATATGGTACCATAGGATCTGCTTGGAGATTAGCAATTATGATTAATCGAGATGCTCTTTTGAAGATTGAACGGTGTCCCTATTAATTGGACACAGGAGCTCAATTAACTACTACCAGTTGAGCTACAGGGACGTTCCTTCATACCAAACAGTTTGTTTGGAATACATTGACTTACAATGTGTGTTATTTATTGTGAATATAACTTTTACGGATAGTACTAGTATGTCCTGCCTCCCGTGACAGTAACGTATAATACGTACCCAGATTGTCCGTTGATGTTGACAGCCGCTGTCCCTCGGCAAGCTGAAACGTCACCAGACGGCTGTACCGCGTCAGATTACCGAGAACCCATGAACTGCCGCTGCTTCCCTTCGAAAGGAGACGTTTCAGTGAAAACATGATATTTGTGTGACAGTAGGAAGTACATAGAATGATCACTGCCTTTATTGGACTGTGGAAGCTGTCAGTGGGACTAGCCAGTGAAGATATCGACATATCTCCATGAGATGTATAACTTCGTACGTTGTCCTTAAACAGGGTTGTGTATACTTTTACGATGACGCAGCCATTGATTGATGGACAGCCACTCCTAGTCGAGTATGGCAAGTCTACGCAGCCATTAATAAGTACGTTAAGTGACCAGAACAATCGTTATGAAAAATGATACACTTAATAATCAGATACACTCTATATAACATGTAAAACATTACAGACAACTAATTGTATTCATCTTTTTTTGAAATCATGCTTTGAGGAGTATCGATATGTTGAAAGATAATCACAATGTATCAGTGAACATATACAACCCTGCGGGAAATAATATCATCACTGTAGCTTGTCGTGCGGTTGCCAATACTGCAGCCAGTTCAGAGCCTTCCGGCTAACTTCAAACAGGTCCTGATTGGTGATGTTTGGACTAGGGGTGGGTATGGTGTACCGGTACAAAACCGTTTTTTCTTGTTGAACCGGTCCAGAAAAACCGGACCTGAAAAAAATCAGTTGACCGAATCTTGGACCGATTAGTTTCTACAGTCAAACTTGGTCGCAGTTAGTGTTGTTAAAATGTCAGTGGAATTAACTAAACAGAATCCTTCTAAGCAAAATGGGCCATTGTTTTGTGTATCCGATCCCCCATTCACAAGTTTTCACAGACAATCAGTTCCAGGTTCAGGTCCGGACCTGCACCTGATCTTCTGGACCTGGACCGTACCTGGAACAGAATTTTCTGTATCGGTACTCACCCCTAGTTTGGACCTTATCCCTTGTCATGTACATGCACAATGTGTTCCGTAGTATAAACGCCTCTTTCCATATCATAAAAACGACTACTTGTCCTTATATGGCTCGGTAAGCACTCGCACTGGTCTTCCGATATCTATCAGATTTTCATTTCCTTTAATCAGGTTATGCATCGTCTATCTTTCTATTCTTATTTCAATACACCACAAACCCACTTCAGTTATAGATCAAGTAATTGCCAGATGATTTACTACTAGTCTATATGTAAGGGAACGTAGTCAGTTTATCAGCTTGTGACTGTACTCCACCGATATCAAGCTACCTGCTGGAAGCACTCATTTATGTGATAGGTGGCGTTCAAACATAGCAAGTGGTCGGCTTAGTTTTAAGCACACATCTTTTGGTTATACCTCACTGACTTGATAATACGGGAGACATCCGCGAGCGCACCAATTTTCGTCAGGGTAAAATGAACTTCAAACACCGTTCTTCTTTAGAATTTGTGTCACAGTCAACGTTATCTCTTTGAACAACGAAATGATAAATTTTGCAGATTTTGACAGAATACAGTAACGCAACTACAAGCTGTGAGAAATAATTGCCATATAAATCTACCAGAGTGCGTGCATATTCCATCCATAAACATTTATCCATCGAGCAACATTCAGAGTAACACCCCCACCTAGGTACGGACAATTTAGATCCTTTTTTTCACCACACGGCGATTGCTTGGAGACCACACAGCGACCTTAATCATATTTGTGGAACCTTAGTCTTGATAATTGGGATAAAACACACTATGTGAGAGTATGATTCATAAAGAAACAAACAAAACGTAAGAAGATTCGCTGACGATCAGTGACAATTCTTTGGTCGCGCAGCGGTCGCACCGCGGTCAGTGGGGTGTTGGATATGCATAAATGTGCATTCCACTGGGAAACGTTGCCCTGACGACCTCTTTAGACACGTGGTGGTGTATATATGTGACCTTCAGTACACGTTACGCTACGAACAAAACTGCAAGAGCGGCAAAGAAAGAACAAACACAAACCAAACCTCCTGAAGATTCATCCACTCCTCCTTGTTGTAGAGAGACAGAACGTTACTGGCGGACCACAGCACATCCTGGGGAGGGATGGGAAGTATCAGGTTTAATCCGCACTGAACAATGATGTAACCCTATACTTGGAATAAAGTTCAACCGTGACTGTAATTGATATCAACGTGATAAAGATGCCCCAACTCAGTGAGCTCATATCATTCCGTTACTTTGTATGGATGAAGTTAGAATTGGACACCGAGCAGGATTGTTTTCTAAGAGGAGTGAATTCCAACTTGAGAAGGATAAACAGGATGACCGAAAGCTTGTATCGAGTAAATGTTTTACTTAGTATGCGATAGCGCATGTAATCTTTGTTTCGCCATCATAAGATTATTCCAATGTAACAATTCAAACTTAACAAACCAAATATATAATGGATTATCCTGCAAACCTCTAATTCTCGGCGCGACATCTCCCTTCCTGTCTTTTCTTTGTAGAGGATCATTTCCTGGATGATATCCGACGCCAGCCTGAGGTTACCCCCGTACAGGTTCGGCGTGGTTATAGAGTTGAGCGTCTCGGCAATCTTTTCCACGCTGGTCACCTCAATACCAGATGTCAGCATTCGAGTCTATACAAAATTAGGATCGTGGAAAATGCGAAAATACAAAATCATATGACATGCATATGACCCAAATAGATAATTAGTAATAATGATTAAACCCTTCTTTGCACTAGAGTCTGTAACCGTTCAGCCAACACATGGCAGGTCGCTTACCAAAGGTCTTGGATACAGAACGAATTTTTCATATTCTGATGTCTCATGTTCATGTCTCATTGCCGTGTAAATGAAACTTCTACATCGTACATCATATTGAAAATATGAAAGGAAGGGATACACGTACACATGTAGACGTGTATATGTGTGTGTGTGTACTTGTCTACTACTTTTCCTGCCCAACGCAACAGTGGGTGGTTTTCTTGCCCAAGGTTTTGACGCACTTCATGTATTTGAAAGTGATGCACTCAAAGACTGGATTACCGAAGGAAAGTCGGCACGCAAAAACCGCTATCTCAGCAAACCAGTCACAGACACTCCATGTTTTAAACATAAAATCGGGACTTTGTGCACCAGGTGGAACTGATATCTCCTCCAGCCAGAGTACCATAAGGTTTACAAATCGGAGAGGGGCACCATTTTCAGGAATACTTCATAATCCCACGCTGGTAAGATAGATGGGTATCCATCTTTGCAAAAGCGAGCAAAACTACGAAAGATTTGCATCCAAATACATAATGGTTACATTCACGTGGTCTAGCAAAAATATGCTACTCTGTTTATTCTTAGGCCACGTTGATTTGATTATATGGATGACATCCGCGCTCGCACCAATTTTTGGCCATTTCAAAAAAAAAAAAGTTTTAGACCACACAATAAATTGAGCAAAGCAGCTGTAAAATGAGCACAAATATTCCGTAGATTGAAAAAAAAGTATTAAAAAAAAACAGATAACTAATGCCATAGAATGCCAAAATGAATCTAAAGTCAAAGAATAAGATGTGAAAGGAGAAAAAAAAATCTATTGTTGGTAGGGGGAGGTACCAGTACAGAAAATTCAGGTCCAGAGGATCATTTCCAGGTCCGGACATGAACCTGGACCTGATTGTCTGTGGAAACTTGGGAACTGGCAATACTCAAAACAATGGTAATTGGTCAATTTTGCTACAAAGGAATCTGTTTGGTGGATTATTGGACCCCCACTGCATTTTAAAATCCCATCTCCATGTAATACAGGCTAACTGTCTCTGTACCTTTGACTGTAGAAACCTAGTGCAATTGACTATAAACTCTACTTGACTTCGCTCTTGTTGGCTTCTTGGCCCCCCGGTTAGACCCCAAATGGCTGCCGACATAGTGTGTCCATTTTGTAATTGGCAAAACCTGTTCCTCTGTTTTTTTTCAGGTCTGTTTTTTTCGGATTGGTCCAAGAAGAAATAAAATGTTTTGCACCCGTATGATGTACTGGTCCCTACACCTAACTGTTGGTATACCATACTATGTGTGTTTAGTCCTATGTTCAACCTTCCTGGCCACTTTGATTTCATACTGAAGGCAACTTTTTTTTTTTGGCCAAACTTTTTTTTTTATTCGCTCGCTCGCATCAGTTTTGGAGTTCCCGGAGGATGTCATCCATATAATCAAATCAACATGGCCTTACTCAAAAACATTCATACATATAACCAGCCCCTCCGTCTGTCCCTGCCACTTGCTACATTTTTGTAATCGAAGACCACAGGGTGTCTGCTTCTTTACCAGTAACCATGGTGACAGACGTCTGGTCCAGGTCATTGACCTTCTTTGTTTGGAGCAGAAAAAAGGAAAAGGCGAAACGGGGCAAAAACAATTAATATGTTTCCATTCCGTGGAGGTAGATATAAAAATGAACCCTTGATTAATCGCATCCACAACATCGACTGGAAACTTACGTTTGATAAGAGGGCTTCAAAGTCGTAAGTGGTGCACTGCACAAAGTTTGGCTCCAGCCAGTACGGAGTGAAGTCCAGCTCGTTGAGCAGACACTGTCTTGTTGCATAACCTGCTTGTAACGAGAAACATCATTTATTCAAAATACCGCTTTGACACTGACAAAAATCTTAGTTTTAGCTTCAATGCCATATTTGACAACAACATTTGACCTCGTTACCTGTAACAAATAGTTACTACAGTATCACTAATGACGGTGTCAAGACAGACCACTTGAGAGCTAAGAAAATGCTCTGAACAAAATGGGATCAACCATAAATGCAGATTTTACAGAATGGTCAAAGTTATTGACAGGATGTTCCTGTCCATAAAAATTTTGCCCCATTGATAAGATGCTCCCGCCAATAAAAACATTTGTCAATATTGTCTGGATGTTTGTCGATGAAATTCATTGGCACTTTTTACAGGATGTAGCTTTGATAATTAATCTTATGGCTAACACATCATGATCCTGTCAACCTTAACCCTATCATAGAAATCATGCAAAAACATTAGATTGCTGAGCAAGAATGATTGACTAGAGCAATCTTGAAAAAGAAAAACATTTTGCTTCATAGGCAATCACTACATTCGATGTACAAACTGTCCCAGCTTACGCAAGCTTATATCATCTACGATCTAACACCCTAGAGTTTGAATGGCCTACCAGTGCTCCCTCCCGGACAGAGCTGGTAGTACACCCCGCCGGCCAGAGTCATCCCCCACTCCACGTTCTGGAAGGTCTCCTGACCACAGACGTCATGTGCATCTGGAGTATAGTGGAGTGATGAAACAATAAAGAAAACGTAAATATCACGATAAAACAGGTGTTTCTTTTCCATCTAATCTATGTCATAAACGTATCTGGTGCATTTTAGTACCAAAATCTCTTAAGTTTACACATAACGTTGTTAGGCTTGTTGGTAAAATTGAAAACGGTTTTAAACTGCAGGCAAACATTTCGTCGCTAGGGGGCGCGTGTAATCTTACAGAATGGACATTGCTATCTTCGGAATCCTGCTGATGGCCAAAACAAAAATCGAGTAGGTTGTAAATTACGGAATAGAGGACACCCAGTTGTTGCCAAGATGTTTCCCTATTGGGGTGGAATTTTCACGTGACTCCTACCTTTTCGCACTACAGTGACGATGCTCTCTGCGACGGTTGTCCCCGCTGCGTTAGAGGCCATGCAGGTGTACTTAGTCCCTTCCACGGTACCGAGTACGGTCAGGCGGTACATGCCGTTTCCCAGGTTGGGGTAGGCGCTCAGGTCTGTCACACGATCCTTCCCTGTGTGGAATAAAGAAATGATGTTCGCATTCGTTAAGCCTTCATTCAGTTACGCCATAGAACGCAATTAAACAACGAATGCACGTTACCTAAGGTCCCTGGAAACAGGGTCTGATAATAGACATATCGCGATCGTTATGTGCACA
>NC_049980.1:14180420-14189129 GCF_000003815.2 Branchiostoma floridae | reverse complement strand
ATAAAATACTAACTAGAGGTACATTACTTGTAGAACGTGCAGCGTTGATAATGGATAAGGGAGCGACACTTCTTATCTGACTTCCATTTTTGTGAATTTGAACCAACGATGTAATTTTTCACCTATGAACCACTTGACTTGTGGCTCCACGCCCCCTGGCGATCGGACAGTGCAGGTCAGTTTGACGGGAGAGCTGACTAAGACAGTGGCGGTCACGGGGTCCAGTTGGGCTGACGGTTTGGTCAGGACAGTGATGTTCAGGGAACAGCTCCTCTCGACTCCTTTATCGGAAACTGCACATCTGTACGTTCCTGAAAGAAAGTGGCAGAATGTGCGTTATTGGGCGTGGAGATAGAATGCGACTTTCATTTTCGGGTGTAAGATTTGGCGGACACATATACGAATTCAATGGGTAAAATTCTAATTCATCATATTGCAATGATAAAAGCAAGGGTCCTACAAGTACAAACTCAAATTTTGTCACTTCATGGTCGTCCTCTAGTGAAAAGAGACCTTAACAATAATAGCTATGATATGAAATGGTACTGTACTGTGAGGACAGATGAAAAGTTTTGCATGGGAAGCATATGTTCCGCACAATGCTTACCCCTGTCCAGAGGAGAGGTTGGGTTGATCTCCAGTACAGACTCCAGGTCACCGTCGTTTCTGATCACTTTTGGTGACACACTTATCCTGGTCCAATCAGAGGCCGTGATCTTGTATTCCCCTTTAAACCATTTAAAGCGCATGCGCCTCGGCCCACGGGCTATACACGTGATGAGTAATCTCGTTCCCACAATACCGGAATAGTCTTCGAAGAAGTTGACAATGTCGAATCCTGTGAAGACAAGTAAAGAAGAAATTGTCATTTTGTGGCAAACTGATATGCATATACATATCATAAATTGTTTTCATTGTGAATTCAGGTATTCTGTCATTACACTTGACACATATAACTACGTATACACAGTGATAGGGCATACAAGAGTGCTTATACCAGCGCAAGCGCTAGGCATACGATAAATACACATCAACCGAAAGTCAGATATAAAGTATGACAGAATAAAGAATAAAAGGAAAGAAAAATGTATTGCTTCCTTGACCTTACCTATACCATGGGTTACAGTGTTTGTCCAAATAACCGAAGTAGGGGACAATTGGGAACCGTTTGGTACTTCTGTAAAGCCTGGGTCGGTGGGATATGCTTCGGGGAATAGAATATAACGGACGGAAGAAACAGCAAAACAAGAAATCATATGATGGCGCAGACAAAATACAAACGAACAAGATCAAAATTAACTCTAAAAACAGCAATGCACAGTACAATAAGGAAGTTCGTGGTTCTAACTACGCATGCGCATCAACGTACACTGTGGGTGCAAGGTGTTTATCAAAAGGTAACGGTCTCTAAGTTGCAAACAGTCCTTTTGATTAATGTCCTGATGTTAAACATAATGCATTTTGCAATTGGAACCATGAACCACTTTTTTACTCTAAGAAACTACGACCTTCTGACTCGTTCTCACCATATTTAAGATCAGGGAATGTTGAAGCAGATGCCATCCAGGGTGCATTGTCCCCTGGTTTTAAGTAGCCGTCGGTGTCTGACGTAATGCGAGTGGGGAGGGTGGCTTCGAAGGTTGCACAAGGAGCTCTGGTCCCCGGCCGACCAGCTAGAAGCACATGTCCTTGTGGTCATAAACATGGCTATTTACAGTTATCAGTAATCACTAGGGTTACATGAGAATGAGAGAGAAAACAACGTGCATTAATAAACAGAACCACACTGTGGCGCTTCTGAGCACATGTTAGTGGATACAGGGAAGAATAAAGGATTTGTTAAAGGATTAGGACAGGGATTGTGAAGAGGCTATCCGCAGAGCAAGCTATAAGTTTGACACATGTCCATCATACCAAACAGAAGTGGACATGAGTTTATAACAATGAATAGAAACAGGAACAGTATGATAGTTAGTATTAATGTCGACATTTCTTCAAAAGGATAGCATAGCATAATCACAAATGTCTTTTTTAACGTTTGACGTTTCACGTTGAAGGTATAAGAAATGCGCAGCGATAGAAACCAGATATTCCGTATAAAAAGTTCTTACACAATCCCTGACCTACACAAATTCCTTGACGAAGCATACACGTACAGAGAATTTGTTCAAGAAAAATGTAAGATTTGCATTAGTACAATGGTAATGTTATTCATTCATTCATTATATCATTCCTGGTAAATGCTAAGATTAAGCAAGTTATATAATGATATCAAATTCAAATGCGATAGATGCAGTTTACATCGAACCATCAATAACTGTTGTGGATATCCTTAGTAAAGACGCAAACGGACAAAATTTCATGCATTTTCAATTGAGTCATACTATCACATAAGATGTATTTATGTTAACCAACGCATTTTATTTAAGTATCACTTTTTCAATTGTTAACGTTACGACATAAACAGCGTTCGTTTGAATTGATATTCAACACTATAACTTTAATAAGTCGACTTATTAACCTTCTCCGCCGGCGTGTCCAATAACAGGTGGGTAGCTGATTGGTCCTGCGCCCTGGTTGTTGAGGACTTGAACCTGAACCTGATACGGTAAATCTCTGATCAGGTTCAGGATGATGTAGGAGGACTTCTCTTCTCCCTGCACCACGGAGCTCTCCCAGTCTGCCAGCAGGTCGTCGTTACAGTAGAGAATCCTCCAGAAGATTTTATACTGGACTCCTGGTCCGTTCCGCTCATACCACCCCAGGGGCTGGAATACAAAGTTCGTTACAATAGTATCTATTACTTTCTAAGAGAAGTGAAAGAGGCTGTGTAAATTACAGCACATTTAATTTTTTTTTAATTTAACAATTCCACAACCGAGACTTGAGGCGATACAGATAACCGGGCACCTTTGACCTGTTGTTGACGTCACACTTCCGTTCATGTCTCGTTACTTAATGTCAATGTCATTTTCCGTACGGATAAAATGTATAAAATAATTAGGTATTAAGTATATTTTCTACAAGTATCTTTGTTTCTTGCCTCAATATGACATCTTTTAAACACAGTTTGAGAAGTCTTTCATTTGAAACGCAGTCTGAACTGGAGCGTACAGCTAAGACAGGCCACATAAATTTCAATGGGTTACATTATTGAAAAGTATATCAGAAGAAACGAACTATTATGTTTTATGATCTACTCCGTAATATCCCACTATACTATACGCCGACAATCTCGCAGCGATCCAAACCGGATTTGTGTAACTCCCTGATTTCCTGATCGGATTGTCATGCAAAATCCAAAAGTATCAATAAGAAGACAATAAAAGACACAAAAGAATTAGCTTTCTGTGTGTAGAATTCGTTGAGCGTTCTGCTCAATAACTCAGTCGCAGTGAGGTCCCAGTGCGGTCGTAGCGAGGTAGTGAAATGGGGGTGCACATCCTTAACAACCTAAATAGTAAATCAATTAGTGTATAATGAGGTACACGTTCATTACTTACATCCCATCTGACGTCTAGGTCTCTGGTGTAGATCCCCTGCGCTTGGATGTTCTTGGGAAAAACCTCGGGAGCTGTGAAGAGGAATGCATGATAATGAATCATTGTATTATTTACAACCCGCGTAAACGTTATGAACATCGAATCACAACCGCATCAAATTGAAATTTCGGTTAACTGAACCGAAGAATGATTCCATCTGTAGAGAGCCTGGAGGAAGAAAAAAACATAATCCGAATGTAGAGATAATATCTTGGTATAATCAATCACTCCTTTATGCGAAAATGACTGTCATTCTCTATTATAGGCCTTTTCTTTGTCACCTTTGAATGGAATTTATAAATCTGCAACCAGTGAGATATTTTTGGTCCATACGAATTTCTTTTTTTATTCATCTGAGCATTTCACTGATTTTGTTGAATACATACATCCCTCCAGCTGTCAGTCACATAAAGAAACAGATATACACAGATCAGGCAACTGAAGGCAATAACCTACTACAGTATTCTGGAACCTTTGACCTAACTTCCTGTCAGTCTAGTCGATATTGATAGGACGTGGAAACCAGTCTCTCTACTGCATTCAAATTACAACGGTACTCCAGCAAACAAACGGAAAAACAAGCAAAAACACAAAATTCCATACACAGTTGTCAGGGTAATTAACGTCCAAATTTCATTAGGAACTTTACATAAAAATTGTTAATTGCTAGATATGCGGAGTCGTAGATACCGAGTACCTACCTGAAGGCGGTGTGTGGTAGCTTTCCGAGGCCCCGCTGGGATCACTCCGCCCGACCCAGTTCACGGCTATCACCCGGAAACGGTAGTTCACAAACGGAGAGAGTTCTAGAAGAGACTTTGTAGCATTTCCAGGTACAAATCCAATCATCTCCCTCCATATACTGGGCTCGAATGTCGTCTGGTACTGGACGATGAAATGTTCGCTGGGCCGGTGGTCGGAAGGCCACGGTGTCCAGGATAGTATGACGCTGGTTGCACGTTTGTCGCTGAGCTCCAGTTTGAAGGGCGTGTAGGGTGCTCCTGTAGAATGGTTAATACATAGAGTTTACATTATGGCATTCATCATGAACTTGAAAGTGACGTACGTCCTAATTACTCCGATTTCAATGTAGCATCCACTAATGCTATTGGCCGGACATTTGCTTAATATATTTCATAAACTTCTGTTTTTCATTCCCGTAAGCAGCCCGGTCGGGCACTTGTTTGAGAATGTGACCCAGCATCAGTTAACTTATATAGATAGTTACAATAAGACTATACATATAAAGCTGTTTAACATGGTAGAGACGAGTGTACTTATGCTGCAATCGCATAGTGAGTAGAAAAGAAAGAAGAGGAAAAAAACAATCGTTGCTTCAAAATGGGCAAGGGCGTTTAAATTTGGTAATAGACAGTCACAGTTATCAGGTCAACCAATAATAGCAGGACAATCAGCGTCTCCACCAAAGAGAAAATCGTTGCATATATCCCATAAATATTTGAATCTTTATATTTTCTACATTTCTACATTTTGAAGAATGTGGGTGTGAAGTTGGGATCGGCCTATTCCTGTAAATAATAAAAAAATCAGGATATTTTGATATCCAGTCTTTTTGTTGAGATGTTTGAACTAAGTTAGCATATGTTTAGTAGGTAACAGGTTGTTTCGCAACAATGCCAGTTCGCAACCGTCAGTTCGCAACAAGGCAAGTCTTTTCGCAACAAGGTACAAGTCGTTTCGTATCATTTGAATGTTATTAATCTTGATAGCCTAATAGTACAAATGTAATAGAAATCGTATTCCTAACATAATTATACTCCTTCCACGTAAAAATTTTACCGGGTGCGAAAGATAACCCCGCGGCAGAGCAACATGGGGCCGCATGGACCTGACAGCCCAATGATTTCATACGCTGGGCGGTACAGTTTCACACGCGTCGTGCACAGGCAGCTGCATAATTATTTTAGGAATACGATTTCTAATACTGTTAGGTTATCAAGATTAATAACATTCAAATGTTGCAAAAAAACGACTTGTATCTTATTGCGAAAAGACTTGTACCTTGTTGCGAAAAGACATGCCTTGTTGCGAACTGACGGTTGCGAACTGACATTGTTGCGAAACAACCTGTAACCTGTTTAGTACATGCTAATTTGGCAGGAACTGCACTCAAACTCTTCAAATTTGCATAATTTACTTCATTTATAATAATTGCATTTCACAAGACGCGCAGTCACAAATTGAGTTGGTGAGAGTGCCAACATTCCATTGATGCAGTCACTAAAATTAACCATGTGCTCATGCATGTTGTAAATTATAGCCAGTGATCGTGAGAACGCGTGTTCAGTGGAGATAAAGAAATTGCTCAGCCTTGTTAAGGAAAAACGAAGATAAGTGTCGGTACCAGGAGAGCGCACGAACCACAGACAGCACACCTGAACAATTCCAAACATGCCGAAACGTCTTATCTATCGACAACATGTTAGCAGCAGCGCCGAGAACTAAGCAGTGATGGAGCGCCATTCACGGGTCTGAATATGGAACGTGTCAACTGTTCTCGCTCGAAGTTAAGCCAAGACGTGTGCAAAATAGTTAATGGGAAGCACTCATGACAGACAAGCATGTTAATTCGAGTGATGAGACGATTTGCTTTTTATTAAAATAATCGTCGTATACACATTAGTTTATAATCCTACACAATTGCAATAAGCCAGTATTTGTTTACAACGTTAACCGTAGTGCATGTTAACAAAGGGCACCTTTGCGCTTTACTTGCCAAAGAACCACCAACGTCGAATCCTGGAAGACGCATGTATATTACTATGGTTAGAACATAGGATTACATAACAGCAATATCTTATTGCTACATACATATGAGATGCCTAATACTTTAAACCTTAAACGATTTTTGTCAGTGACTAGCTCTATGAGGCATTAGGCAGGCAAACAGTGAACGTATTTTACTGAGCGACTGGGTAATGCTTGTCTGAGTCGTTGTAATGTTTCTCGAACCGTAGACCCGCAGGCAACGACATCCTTCCGTAGACCCGTGGTCGTTTTCAGCGTAGCACTTGTAGCACCCCTCGTCTTTGAAATGGACTCTGTCCAGGAGTAGGGCCCCCGTGTGTTGTATCAGTTTAGTGGGGACAATGCGTGCTTCATTGTACCATAGTCTTCTGGACTGCACGGCACCAAGGACAGGGCAGTTCAGTTCAATTGTGCTTGTTATGCTGGCATTGTATTCTCTCACGGGAGCAGTCAAAACTGGGGCATCTTTCAGAGCTGTGAGGATAAAGCAATTGGTACAGCAACTTAAAATTTGATACATGAAGATATCAGATAAACAACTACGGACACTCAAACAAACAAACAAACAAACAAACACACATAAACTGAAACCTCTGTAGATCCATAATAAAGAGGTAATAAACGTTAATAATGTATCAATATATCATTCTTTTTATTAGACGTGTAGTGTTTGGGAGGATAGATATCCGAGCAACAGTGCTAGTTTTCATTGTAGTCATGGAAAAACTAAATCGTAGTCTCCTTCAAAAGCATCGACCCTTGTTCGGCGTGTTTTGTTAATGAATAGCGTACCTGGCAATGACTGGCCATGAAGTGGTGCCGATACAGGCCCCTGTCCGACGGAGTTCACCGCTTGAACAGTCACCTCGTACAGCAGACCAGACGTGATGTTTTCCACCACGTAAGATGACATGGGGCCGACAACTGTCGCCGTTTTCCACAAGTTAAGTTTCCAGCACGTCTCGTTTTGAAGTCGCCATGATACGAGGTAGCGAAGGGCCGGTCCATTGTGATCGAGAAGAGGTAAGGTCTGGAGTAGGTATAACCAAGTAATCATTTAATCATGATAACCATAGTAACAATAGCGAAAAGGTTGAACTGTTCTCCAACTAAACAAAATAGACTCACCGACTTAGTCTAGTTCGGCCGTCTGGCCCTTTCTACAACTGGACACGTGATATGTGACGTCAGCAACGAATCAAATGTTTTCGGAAGTCCTCGTTGAGTTGGAGAATACAATAGTGCCAATACAGATTATGGTGATAACAAAAAAAAGTAGCCAGGTACTCATTGTGTTGTCTGAAGTCAAATGATATCACAGAGGCCACTCGATCCTTTCAAGACACTACTTATTTTCTCAGCATCATATGTATTCTGTCCCCATCCATGGTGCTGTAAACCAAACCTTCTGAGGATCAATTTTCTAATTCCCTCATTATTACTGATATATTTCCCAAAGGACATACGGATTTACAATCACCGAACAGCTTCGCAGAGCTGCGCCCGCGTATGATACAATTCTTCGGGAGGGTCTGCTAAACAGGACTGAGGTTTCCACTTTTGCGAGGTTTACACCTGATGCCGCCATACCTGCGACCGAGCTGTGACCGAACTGCGACCGAGCAATTTCACATTACATATGTGGAAAAGGGATCTAATCGTGGTTTGTGTATTGTGTCCAGTTGTCTTTTCAGTCATACCTTTACATACGATATGATATATTCAAATTATGAAGCAAGGGTTACACAAATCCAAATTTGGTCGCATCTAGGTCGCATCGCGATCTCCATCTGTGGAATGGAGGCATTAGCAGGGTAGCAGGGCCACCCTAGGCATGTTGTATATGTGGGCCGCGGGCGAGGCTCTGCGTACGAAATTACAGTTAAATTCACTTTCCTTCCACATCACCGCTACCAGAATAATATAATTATCCCCTTAAGGCAGTTGTACCAATCCTTCTCATTCTTGAAATAGTCTGATGGATACTTACTTTCCATGAAACTCTGAAGCTTGTTGGTGACACTCCATTCACCCTAATCCTCTCTGGAATACGTCCAGGGGCTGGCAGAATAAAGACGTTATACATGGGTCTCTTGTAGCGTTGCCAAGATAATAGAATATGCTATGACTTGGTTAAGGTCTAGAAGAACACTATATTCTACATGAATACAATATGCAGTGGCACATAAGGCGTGGGAAGAGCAATTACTTTAGAACACGCTTCCAACTTTCAGGTCGATGCTCTTGAGCTGAGTCCCAGGACGGCCCGTTGTGTCTACGAGGTCTCGCAAACATTAGAATTTCCATCAAGAGAATCTTCTTAAGATAAGTTGTCACTGGTACTTAGTTTTACGCTGCCTACATTCCTTAAATTTTCGAGAAAGCTGAAATTCGTTTG